>NW_019259490.1:386914-388669 GCF_002742605.1 Olea europaea var. sylvestris
GATTGGACGAAGAATTGTGTCTGAAGCTTTACGCCACTTCTTAATTGGTTTGTATGATTGTCTTATTTCCTTTTTCATGTTGCGCATGGATTATAAAATTCTCTTTGAAGTGATTGCTCTTGTGATTTGAGCATAATTATTAAGTATTGGCAATGGATGAAGTTAACTTTTACCTATTTTTTGATTCTTATGTTTTTGTTTGTGCAGATATAGTGGATAAATTCTGAGATCATGAAGAACAAAGATGGAAAACCAACATCTTACCCCGATAAAGGTTCAAGGACAGTCCCCATGGCAATAATGTTTGTTGTGCTATGTGGGTTTTCATTCTATCTTGGTGGAATATTTTGCTCTGAAAAGGACAGATATGTTGCCAAGGACATCACCAAAGCAGTCGAAACTGCCAAGCAAACAGCTGCAGGTCCACTAAAAATCAAGGCTGTAACCTTTCCTGAATGTGGCATAGATTATCAGGACTACACTCCTTGCACGGATCCAAGGGTATTTTCTATTGGTTTACTTGTTTGGGTTGCGATCTTTTTATTATGCTGTAATAAGATTTTAAATGGGTGATTGTCACAGAGGTGGAAGAAATACAGTCTTCATAGGCTTACTTTTATGGAGCGGCATTGCCCTCCGGTGTTCGAAAAGAAGGAATGCTTAGTTCCCCCGCCTGATGGGTATAAGTTGCCGATCAGATGGCCTAAGAGCAGAGATGAAAGTTGGTACAGGTAATAACCATTTTACTGGCCTTGCAAAGAAATTCTGATTTAAAGCACGTTTTTGTAATTTTTTATGTCCGAAAGTGTGATCTTTCATAAATTTCATACAATTCAATATTTGGATCTGGCTCAGAAATGTTCCGTATGATTGGATTAACAAGCAAAAATCAAACCAACATTGGCTGAAGAAAGAAGGGGAGAAGTTCCTCTTCCCAGGTGGCGGCACAATGTTTCCTAATGGTGTCAGTGAATATGTTGATTCGATGCAAGCTCTGATACCCGGCATGAAGGATGGAACTATCCGCACTGCCATTGATACTGGATGTGGAGTGAGTATACATCATATAATTTTTATCCGTGGGCCTACTCTATGTTTACATTTTTTCATAAGATTTTTTCTTGCTTAGGTTATCGTCTTTGTGGATTGGATGGATATTAATTTTTTTATTTGAAATTTATGACATTTACTTGTTTAGGTCGCGAGTTGGGGAGGTGATTTACTAGACCGTGGGATTCTTACAATCTCTCTTGCACCTAGAGATAATCACGAAGCTCAAGTTCAATTTGCTCTGGAACGTGGAATTCCTGCAATTCTGGGCATCATCTCAACCCAGCGACTTCCTTTCCCTTCAAACTCATTTGACATGGCACATTGCTCAAGATGCCTAATTCCATGGACCGAATATGGTAATCACCCACGTATTATTTTAGATCGAAACACGTACTTACTTTTCTCTATAATTAAGTAGTTACATGGGTCAAATCAAAACCCTGTTCAACTATGCGAATCATCTTCTCATCCTTAACATCTCCCAAATTTATCTACGAATCTGAAAGCAGTAGCTTGTCCATATTTGCACAAAATTTGTGTCATCCTGGACATGTGTAAGTTGTTGAACAACTCATCTAAAAGCTTAAACCGGTAAAGGTGCGAGACATTCACTTATTTGAATTTAGTCTTCAACTCAACCATTCATATGCAGGTTGAAATCCATCTTCACCCCCCCCCCCCCCCCCCCCCCCCCCCCCCCCC
>NW_019259490.1:393063-440493 GCF_002742605.1 Olea europaea var. sylvestris
GATATCCAATAGCTCAATGAATTTCTTAAAAATTCTTACATCCCGTAAAATTTACATATTTGACTTAACGGTCCATCCCGTAAGATTTAAGATAAAAATCGACCCCAAAGGCCTTAGAGTATTTCATGCCAAAGTCTATAAAAATATCATTACATGTTTATTTTCATTTTATTGGTCATTTTGTGGCGATCTCGAAAAGGCGAACATGCGTGATGCATGGGGATTTAAAAACATAATTTGACAATTAGGATTAGGAAGAAGTATTTTCGAAAGCCCTGGTCTCTATGTTATAGAAATCATTTGAAACATGGTTCATCCGGAGATTATATGGAGAAATTTTAATGGCCATCGTCAAAGGTCCATTGGATGTTTCGTTTCTGTTTGGTTGAAAATGATGTACACATTCGACGACACTGAAATGAAAATACATTATTATTTTTTATTTGATTAGTCATTTTGTAGTGGTGAAATATTGGAATTCAAGAAATTAATACCCGAGCAATGCATTGGCCTAAAAAATGTAATTCAGCAATGGAAATTGGGATAAGTATTTTCGAAATACCTCATTGATTTGCAATCATACAAAATAGAGTTCACAAGTTGAGAAATTTCATTGCCAATCGTTAAAGGTCCATTAGATGGTCCATTTTCTTTGTGGTTGAAAAATAATGTACACATTCAATGGCTCAGTATTGAAAATATATGGTATTCACGTGGGCTTTCATAGAAGAATACACTGGTCATTATATGTTTATTTTGTTTTTGTTTTTGTTTTTTTGTTTTTATCCGTCATTTTTATGATGGTGGTCATATTTTGGCTTTCAATAGGGTGAATGTTCGAATAAATCTCGCAAACGTAAGGAGATCGTTGACAAGTAATACGAGATGAGTTGAGTATCGTCCCACATAAATAAGTTTTAAAGCAATTTGTACTAGTTTGTAATAAAATCCAAACTATGTAAACCAAAAGATATTGTTTTATATTTATCCTAAATTATTCTACTAATTATGTAAAAGCTTTTGTTTATATGAATGAATGAGATGAATACATTGGATTTATGAATCTACCTATTGTTTCTTTTTTCAATTCTTGACTAATGTAATTAGTGATATTTATGCATTCATGATAATTGATAATCTAATTTTATTTAAGAATCTCTCCCAAGCTAAGTTAAACATATTATAAGCACGACCCAATCATATTCCTAGTTCGAATTTATATGCAAAATAATACATTTAAGCACACGATTATCAATAAGATTACACACATCATATATGTTATTCATAACATCTACAATTCCGTGTGTTGAAATTGTAAAATTCTAACCTATTGGGATTTGTGAACGTCACGGCACTGCAATAAATAACTAATTACCTAATTAATTGTCAATCAATCAACGAATGCAACAAAGCATCTAATATCAATCAAGAATATACTAACTACTAATCTTTGAATTAAAAATAAGATAACATAGGTTTCATCTTCATTTATTACAAATAATAATTTAGCATATCATGAGTTCTATAATATTACAAGAACAATAAAAAGATGTCATCCGGATCATGGTGAATACAAGAAATCTTGACTTTCAAGTTAGTCTTCCACTTCTTGCTAGGTTTGATCTTCTTTCCCAAAAGATAGTGAATTGTATCTTGTTTGTGATGGATTTTGTAATATGACGTGGTATAAAAAAAATAAAATAAAATAAAATAAAGGCTTACCCCTGTCTGTCAAAATTTGCCCATGCATGGTACATCTGCTTTCCCACACAAACAAGTGAAATTGGCCCCCAGGTGCCCAAGCAGAGGCTTCATTTCATAACAAGAATGAACCACCACATAAATTACATAAATCAACTAATACAAAACTAAAATTACGAAGAAAAAAAAACCAAAAAAATAAGGGTAGTCATATCGTATTGTAATTTTATTTTTATTATTATTGTGGGATGACATTTGATTATACTAAAGGTCATCGATATTTGTTTATATTACACTGATATTCTTAATTCTTTTTGTCCCATTTTATCTTTAACGTTTCATTAATTAGCGAATTTTGTCTCTCACAATGGTTTTCGTTCTGTAAATCCGTTAGAAGAACTTAAAAATATTTATTTAGGCTTCATATATTTAATTGGCAAATTAACTATTAAGTACAAAAGTGTCGTCAAAATGTTTTCCTTTAATTTCAAAGAACGCAAATTAAATATTTGGACATAAACATCATCATGGACAAAATGGATTATTTAATGGAAGATTGATTGATAAAAATTCCATTAAAAAAGTTAAAACTATGTGGTACTGTTGACACACTAAAAGTGCAGCCCAAATCGAATAGTCCAAGGAATGAAACCCAATTGAGGAATTCTCAAATCAAATAGCCCAAAAAATGAAGTCCAATTTAGCAATTCAAGATAAAGGCCCAGTAGGGTTATTAATGAATGCAGTGGAAGCCCACAAACACAGTAACATCATCGTCCAAACTTGCAAGACGCCCAAAATCTGAGCGAATGGAGCGCCTTACAGTCGCCCAGAGCGATGACCATATTCTCGTCCATACCTTCGAATCGCCCAAGATCTTAGCAAATATAAAATGTTATGGTTATCCAGAAATGCAGTTATTGAAACAGTTATTGAGTAACTTTATAACATTCCACGATTCAAGGAACCTAGTTGAAGGTGGTTGAACGACAAAGAGTAGTGACAGCAGTTAGAGACAGTAGTTCCGCGACAAGTTAGTCACCATGAAGAAAGTGGGTAGTTATAAAGCAATCAAGCAGTTTCCAAACGGTTTGTCACGAAGAAATCATCAAGGGAATATAAAAGGAAGAGAAGACATAGAGAAAAGGACACCGAATCAAACACTCTCAAACAGAGAATATGTAATTTCAATTTCTAAGTTTAAATTTAAAAATTTCTTTCAGTACTCGTGTGCTTGCGCCCCTTGGAGGCATTCTGTTTAGTTCCAATTGTAAATCATCGCCAATAAAACATCCCTTTTTGGGACTTTGTTTCAAGAGGTCTGTTTTTTACACAATCGTCTGATCCCATTTTAATTGTTAGCGACTACCCGCGCGAAACAATTTGGCATGTTCAGTGGGACATTGGTGTTTGGTGTTGAAGATACAAAAAGTGAAACAATATGCCTCACAAATCTGATGAGGAAGCAGCAAGTCAGGGAGGAGTCCAGTCTGTGATCGAGCGATATGAGGAGCAGCATAGCTCTCCACGAACAGAGGGACAGAGTCAGAGCAGTCACAGTCGTTACGAACTAATGATAGAGTTGAATCCTCGAACCATGCGTGCATTACTTGGAGAACTCACACAGGATGTCGTTCAACAGGTAAATCTACAAAATATTCATAATATGGAAAGATTTACCCAGAATGGGAATGCACATTATGACAACATGACCAAACAACTGAATACTTTGAATGAAATAATGAATAAGTTAGCGGGCCAAATTTGTCAGCCAGTTGTGCCTCTTGCAAATCACTTTCAAGCTAGGATAATTGTGGGACATAATCTCCCAGTCCTAAGTCCAAATCAAGGAATAGAACCACATTTTGGTCCCTCTAATTCAAACCAGGGGATGGTGTAATGCCAAATCAGAATAGTGGTAATGGTACAACTAACTTGGGGGGTAATCTAAATGTAAGAGACAATGTCCTAAATAATGGACAGAATACCCCACATGTCAATGATGGAATAAATATTCAAGCTAATGGTAACAATGGCCGAAATTATGGCAACTTTGTTGCCAACCAAGGACCAAACATCAGGCCTCAGGCAAATCAACCGACCAACCAACCTGTAGGAACTCCATATGACCTTAACGTCATGTTGAGAAATCAAATTATGGAAATCGTACAGGATCAAATGACTTTTGGGGTACGTCCTGTCATTAGGCCGACTTACACTAAGCCATATCCTGATTGGGTAGACCAAGCATATCCATGGCCTAGAGGATATAAAGTGCCAAAATTCTCACTGTTTACCGGTTTAGGAGAGGTGTTTACTCTAGAACACATAGGGCGATTCACACTGCAGAGTGGTGAAGTAACCGACTACCATAAAATGAGGTTGTTCCCTAGTTCATTAACAGGAGTAGCTTTCTCTTGGTTCATCAATTTGCCAGCAAACTCTGTTCAAACATGGCAACAATTAGAGCAATTGTTCCATGCTCAGTTTTATAAGACTGAGTCTGAAGTTACTTTGACCGATTTAGCGAATTTACGTCAAATGCCAAACGAATGGGAAGAAGGTTTCCTTCAAAGGTTCAAGACAGCAAGAAGTAAATGTTTTGTACCTTTACTCGAAAAGGAGTTTGTTAAAATCGCTCAAAGTTGTCTGAGCTTTAATTTGAAAAGAAATTTCAAGACAGGGAATTTTTCAATCTTTTTCAATTGAGTGCAAACGTGATTAAGTATGAACGATTAATAAGAGAAGAATAGCAAATGAAAAATTCTAGCAAGGGAACTTATTATAGAGACCCAAATTTTGACGTTCATATCATTGATGACGAGTATTACGATCGAACCGAAATGTGCTTGGTCGAATTAATCAAAGGAGACGCATATACTTGTCCTATAATGGCTAAGCCTAGATTGTCGGGGAAGGATGAGCCTATAAAAGATGAAAACAAAAAGGCTAGGACGTTCTCGTTCGATGTAATCAAAGCTGATCTTATATTTGATAAACTATATAAGGATAAGCAGATACAACTGAGCGATAAACATAAGTTGCCAAACCCTGAACAAATCAAGGGTAAAAAATATTGTAAGTGGCAGAATGTATGGTTGCATTTGACTAACAACTATTTGGTTTTTCGCCATGTGTTACAGGACGCCATTGAATCAAGACGAATTACGTTCGAGGATAAGAAGAAGATGGCAGTGGACGAAAATCCTTTTCCACAACAGCTTGGGGTGAACATGGTGACGACTGATTTCAAAAACAAGTTGCCAAAATTCAAGTTGGTTATAGATGATGGGGAACAGGACCCTGGGCTACATCCCAGTGTCTTTGAACGCATCAAAGGGAAGGAGTCCAAAAAGGATGAAGACGTCTTATGTGCAAGATGCAAAAGAAAAGTGAGTGCAAATACTGAGAAACCAGGGATATGGCAGCATCACCATCGCCCTAATTTTTTTTCCAAACGCTCAGCCTGGTAGAGGGCGAGGTACATCATTCTATAGGGGACTGCCTTTTAAGAGGCAGTTCAGGCCAGTAAGTAATGGGAGAACATTCAGGCCACAACCTCGCCAACCAAATATATGGCATTCGTTCTAGTATAACGTAGGAAGGATGATACCCTTCAACGAGATGACTAGAACCCAACAAAGACGTTTTCAACGGAACTATGGACGAATGATGAGGTAACAACAGGGAATGCCACATCCTAAAGCGCCTAAACTACTCAAGGTACCCAATCAAAATGTTCTCAAAGATAGTGAAGAGACTGGTGCAGATGAATCAATGGAAGAATTGCTAGAAACTTCTTCTCGGAGATCGAAGTTTGAGCGAGACAGAAGAGATGGAGAAGATCCAGATCGGCTACTTACTATTCAGTTCTGTACGTTACCTCCTGTCATGGCTAATAATTATTTACTAGTCAATGAGTTCAAGAATAAAGAGAAAGAAGAAGAAGAAATGGAGGATAATGAAGAAGAAGCATGTGTGCTGGAATGTGAAGAAGGACAAACTTCTAGAGGGGCCTACGATGATGAAGGGGATGATGGTGTGACAGACATCGAAGAGAAAATTGATCTGGAAGCAGAAAGAAGAAAGAGAGGGGTATCGCACAATACTCTGTTGAAGCAATTACATCGAGAGGGGGTTCGTGAAGTGGACTTGTTGAGGGAACCGTTTGGGCATTCTTTCGATTATTTCTTGCTGTACGGGACGTTCAAGAGGGAAAAGAGAGTTCCTCGCTCTGAAAAGTATAGATCACCTCCAAGAATAATACCTCCTCCCACATGTTGGGTAACCGAAGAAGAAGCTTTGGAAAACAGTAAAAGGGAAATTCATGAAACAGAAACTCAGTGCGACATACTGCACGTTGACTTATCACAAAAGGATAACTCGACTGAGGACAAACAGGAAGTGGAAATAGATGCTGCTGAAAAGGTTATTTTTAAGAGACCAGCCATGAAATTAACTAAACACTTGAGGCCGTTGTACGTTAAAACTTTAGTTAACGGCATACCTGTGACAAAAGTACTTGTTGATAATGGAGCAGCTATAAACACCATTCCATCTAAGATGATGAGGAATTTTGCAAAGACAGAAAGTGATATGATTCCAACGGAAGTCATCTTTACAAGTTTCAATGTAGGAGTAACTTCAACTAAAGGGGTTATGCCATTGGACATAACTATAGGGACAACTGCTAGGACCACAGTCTTCTTTGTAATAGATGGTCCTCCTAGTTACAATATGTTATTAGGAAGAGATTGGATACACGGAAGTCGCTGTATACCCTCATCTCTCCATCAATGCTTGGTTTTTTGGAATGATAAGGGTGAAGCAGAAGTGGTGCAGGCCGATCATAGGCCTTTTGTCGCAGAAGCAAATTCAGTGGAAAGGTTCATGTATGAAGGAAATTATGGACCTGTCAGAGTAGTCCAAGATGGAGAAGAAATTCAAATTGTTGCACAGAGTGAAGAGCCGTTTTCGGTAGATGCACTCACTGAAATGTTCAGTCAAATGAGACCAAACATAGTGGCCCTAGAAGAGCCAGTAATTGGCAAAAGATTAATCAAGGAGTTTTAAATGAGTTGTAAGCAACAAAGGCAAATGGCCGATGTTCAGACCTTCAAAGCCAAATTAATGACTTTCAATAAAGAATGTAAGGACAAGACGAAAGAAGAAGCAGCCTTGAAAGCATTGAGAGACAAATTGACAGTGTTCCAGTGGGAACAAAATATTGACCGAGAAGTCAACAAGGTGGATTGTTTAGAAGAAGAAGTGCCTATAAGGGAATTTGACGATGAAGTAATGAGGATCACCAAGCCTGGATACGATCAAGCATAGGACCATCTGATCAAAGTAAATATTGACAATGAAAGAGAAGATCGCCCAATATTCGTCAGCCAGATGCTCGATCAAGAGGTTAGTGATAAATTAATCGCTTTATTAAAGGAATTTAATGATTGTTTTGCTTGGGAATATGAACATATGTCTGGTGTAGATAGAGGTTTGGTGGAATATAGATTACCATCCAAGCTAAATTTTAAACCTCATAAACAACCTCCTAGACGTTTTGCTCCTAATGTACTCTCTGAGATTATGAAAGAAATAGAGCAATTATTAAAAGTAGGCTTTATTAAAATAGTCAGATATGTCGAATGGTTGTCCAATATCGTGCCAGTACTAAAAAAGAATGGTAAATTAAGGGTGTGCATAGATTTTAGGAACTTAAACATAGCCACACCCAAAGATGAATATCCAATGCCCACGGTAGATTCTTTAGTAGACTCTACTGCCGAACACGTAATGTATTCCTTCATGGATGGGTATTCAGGATACAATCAAATTTATATAGTTGAGGAAGATATTCACAAAACTGCCTTTAGATGCCCTGGGTCTCTAGGATGTTTTGAATGGATAGTTATGCCTTTCGGTCTGAAAAATGCAGGAGCAACTTATCAAAGGACAATGAACTTGATTTTTCATGATATGATAGGCAAATTTGTTGAAGTGTATGTAGATGATATAGTGGTCAAGTCCATTAAAGAAGAGGACCATTTTGAACAATTGAGATGTTCATTTGAGCGAATGAAGCAATATAGCCTAAAATTAAATCCCTTGAAATGTGTATTTGGTGTTAATGCAGGAAACTTTCTTGGTTTCTTAGTACACAAAAGGGGGATTGAATTTGATAAAAATAAAGCGAAGGCCATTTTAGAGGCCAAACCACCTAACAATAAAAAAGAATTGCAAAGGTTCCTAGGCCAAGTAAATTTTTTAAGACGCTTTATTTTCAACTGTGCAGGGCGAACTAAATCTTTTTCACCGCTTTTAAAGTTAAAAAATCAGGACGAATTCGTCTGGAAAGAAGAGTATCAAAAGGTTTTTGAAAGTCTAAAGACATATTTATCAAGTCTACCAATGTTGGTGTCACCAATCCAAGAACGACCAATGAAAGTGTATGTATCGGCTGAACAAGAATCAATAGCTAGAATGGTCGCACAGAAAAACCAATTTGGTGAAGAAATGGCGATTTACTACTTGAGGAGACGGTTAACAAAATGTGAATGTAATTATTCTGTCATTGAAAAATTATGTCTTGCATTGTATTTCACATGTACAAAATTAAGGGCTTATTTACGACCTGTAACCGTTTATTTGATTTTCAGAGTAAATTTGGTTAAGTATATGTTCTCTCGCCCTATTTTACACCAAAGGGTAGGCCTTTGGACGTTAGCGTTATCAGAATTCGAAATACAATACATACCCCAAAAGACAGTCAAAAATTAGGCTTTGGCTAACTTTCTGGCCGATCATCCGTGCCTTGACATGCCTGAAGAAATTGAATTAGAAATCAATTCATTCGAATTAAAACCTTGGGTTTTGTATTTCGATGTGTCAAAAATCTCTAAAGGTGCAGGAGTAGGAATAACATTGATAAATCCTTTAGGGATTTGCTACAAGTTCGCATTCACTTTGGATAGAATGTGCACCAACAATCAAGTCGAATATGAAGCCTTAATCGTGGGCCCAAAATTAATGATAGATATGAAAGTAAAGAATGTGATCGTTAAAAGCGATTCTCAATTGGTAATTCACCAATTGATTGGTGATTTTAAGTGGCAAAGTAATTCCATTATAAGTCTATATGAAATCGCCCAAGAGTTGTTGGAAGAATTTGACCAAGTAGAGTTTCAATGTGTTAATATGATATATAAAGACATAGCAAATGAGTTGGCACAGATGGCCTCAGGGTATTCAAAGGTTTTAAATTGGAAATCTACTTATGAATATTGAGTAATATTGCCCGTAGTCCAAAAAATGGCGAGATGGAGATGCAATAGATTGGAGGGCAGAGATTAAAAGGTTCCTTAAAGAATCTAATAAAGGAGGTAGTAGAAAAATGAAGTTGCATTTGCTAAACTATACACTAATAGATGAAGAGTTGTTTAAGAAACGCTCCGATGGTATATTACTAAAATGTGTAAGCTTGCAAGAAGCCAGAACGATCATGGCTGAAGTGCATGAAGGGATATGTGGAGCTCATTAAGCTGGCCAAAAGATGAGATGGTTAATTATTAGGAATGTATATTTTTTGCCCAAGATGGGAGAATCATGTGTTCAATATGCGAAAAGTTGTCTAGCATGCCAAAAGTATGGTCCAATACAAAAGGCGCCAGCAAGAAAGATGGCACCCATTATCAAACCCTGGCCATTCAAGGGTTGGGCGATAGACCTGATAGGGAAGATTTATCCCCCATCGTCCAAGCGAATTACCTTTGTTATAGTTGCGACTGATTTTTCACTAAATGGGTAGAAGCGGTACTTTTAAAAAAAATCATCCAAAAGAGTGTTATAGAATTTATCCGTGATCATAATATTTATAGATTTGGGATTCCGCAAACTTTGATGGTAGATCATGGAACTTCTTGAAATAGAGATCAAGTGAATAAATTCTTGAGCGAGTTTGGAGTTAAAGTAGTGAACTCCACACTGTATTATGCTCAATCCAACGGGCAAGCAAAATTTTCTAATAAGATTCTAAAAAATATCATAAGGAAAATGATAGATGAAAATGTCAGAAATTGGCACGAATGTCTAAACAAGACCTTATAGGCTTATAGAACATCATCTCGGTCAAGTACTAAAATTACTCATTTCCAACTTATTTATGGACAGGAGGCTGTTTTGCCTATGAAAATCAACGTGCAATCGATCAGAGTGTGTTTGCAGCATAAGTTAAGTGATGATGATTATACCAAATCACTAGTTCAAAACTTATTGGAGTTGGACGAATTAAAGTTGGATGTCCTAGATAGATTGCAAGTTCAAAAACAAAGGATGACTAAGTTTTATAATAAAAAAGTTATAGCCAAGTCATTTAGTATGGGCAAATTGGTTTGGAAAACAATACTCCCTTTGGATAGCAAGGACCCAAAATATGGCAAGTGGTCGCCCAATTGGGAAGGGCCATATAAAATAAATAGTGTGTTGCCTAATGGAGCCTATCATTTGGAAGATTTAGATGGCACCAAACACATGAGGTTCATTAATGGCAAATATTTAAAAAATATATGTTTCTTCCTTATGGGAAAGTGAACAAATAAAAGCGTAATCAAATCGCGTTGAACGATCGTATATAAAAGGGCTAGAACGAAATACGTTCAAATAAATTCCTTTATTATCAAACATTCATTACAAATTGCGAGATACAAAATACTAAATGCTCTATAAGCTACAATTGAGAGCAAACTAATCTCTCGGTCGATCGCCAAGTAAGAGGGTGAATTGGTCTTGATTGCCATCCTGATCGCACTGCTGCAAAGGTAGGCAGAGAGGTCGAGAAGCACTCTCAGCAAGCAAAAGGGAAGAAAAGCACCCTCACATCGCCTGCCTAATCACAATGCTGCAATAACGGGCAAAGAGATTGAGAAACACTCTCAGCAAGCAAGGTGGCTTGACATGCATCCTCAAAAATTGCCTTCCATCATTGAACTCCTTGTAAAGAACATGGAAACGATGGGAAGAACTTCGCTGACCAAAGAATATTTCCTATATCTCCCATACCAAAGGTGACATCAAAATAGATAGCCAAATGGGCGGATCAAATGATCCATTTCTATGAAAGATGAAAATTTTGGATCGATTGTTGAAATGCTAAACAATGGCAACAAATTAGTTTTTGAAGAAAAGAATGGAAATGAAAATGAAAAGTGCGAAATATACGTGCATTTATAAGGGTGTGAAGGTGAAGAGACAGAATATGAACGGCCACATTCGTGCCTAGTAATTAGAGTCAAGTGGCCCAAAGTCTTGGAAAAAGAGACAGAAATACCAAGAGTGAATGTACATGAATCTTACCATAAAACAGTTAAATGCTTGGGGGGTTGACGATATAGGACTACGTCAATTAGAACATAAGTAGTCAAAATAGTTGTTCATTAATAACAATGGCTGCCATTATATTCAAATTTAGCAATGGCATTTAGTACGAAGTTATAAAAGGAAAATTTATGGCATTAGATGTCCTAATTACAATTCACCCCAGGTCGATCGAATTCTTTCCCTAAGTCTCCCCCAGTCCTCGCTCTGCTGAGAAGAAGCGACATTTAATTCAGCTACAAAATCGTCGTCAACCTCCAGCTTTTTGTACTGCTCGACCAAAGACTTGGTTCGCTCAATTCCTTGGGAAGCATTACGCTTTTTAGCAGTCATTTTCGCCTTACAGTCGTCCATCCTTGCTTGAAGCTCCTTCATCTCTGCAGCCAAACTTGTCATCAAAGAGTCTTCAACCATAACTTCGGAAGAGATTTCTTTTAATTCGTCCTCGGCTTTGTAAATCTCTTGAAGCAAAGACTCTCTTTCATATGCAACGTGAAGATATTGAGTACTCCTGGCCTTCAGTTCAACATTTTTGGCCAGCAAGGAGAGGACATCAGAGTGGACAACCTTCAACGTCGCTTTAAAATCAGCAGAAATACTGAGCGACGGAAGTGTTAGTGCTTGCGCCAACTTTGCACTCAATAGCTCAAGTTTATCCTTATGTTTAGTAGCACTAGTTTGACCGATGTCCATGTCCATAAAAGACACATACTCAAATATCGACTACTTGAAAAACTTCATATCTTCCTCAGAAGAAGCAGAAGGACGACCCGTTGAAGTAGGGCGAGACGTCTTGACTTGTCCCCAGGAAGTGAACAAGTCCTGGATGGAACGCACAATGTCATCAGCACCCTGCAAAGAAAAATGCCAACATTGAGAGCTTTCACTACAATAAACAAAGCGAAAATGAAAGTGAAGCGAAATGTTATCTCATCAGCAATCTTGGGAAGTGGCATATCACCAGTTGGCTCCATCACCTGTGGAGACTTCCCCTTATCTGGGCGAGAAGACTCTGCCACAACGGGCAGACCCATGGGAGCCTCTGTAGAATTCAAGAAGCAACAAATCAGAAACCAATAGTACAAGCAAAGGTAAAACATTAAGAAATGTATTACCTTCCGGTTCGATGTTTTGGAGGTCGGCGCCCTGGGAAGAAGGTGGCTCTTCCATTGGTTGTGATGAAAGTTTCGGGACTGAAGGTTTCTCTTTAAGCATAGTCCCTTCACCAGCTGATTTGGACGAAGTAGTTTTAGCAAAGAATGATGGAGCAGGAGCTGCCAATACCAAAGTCTTCAAAGGAGAGGCTGAACTTTTCTGAGAAATTCAAATAAACCATTAGCACATGGAAAGGTTTCAAGTAAACCATTAGCACATAGAAAGGTACGTTTGTGAATAAACAGAATTCAATTACCTTTCTCCTAATGATGACAGGAGCATCATCATCATCCTCCTCCAAAGTGGGAGATGCTGAAGCTGGCCGTTTGTGGCTTAAGGCACTCTTAGCTGCAGTAGCCTTGGCAGGTAGAGAAGTAGATGGACGAATAGATTGTTTAGCACGAGCAGGGGAGGAAAGATTCCTAATGGTCACAGGGGTGACCAAAATAGGAGAAGTGGAAGAAGTGTTTGGCTGGTCCAGTGAATGAAAAGCACGATTGACATCAGTTGTAAACAATCTATGCTTCATTGATGGTCAGAGTTGTTCAAAAAGGGGATAGATGGCACGGCTAGAATTAAAGGGGGCTAATGAAAATTTACTTGTCAAAAGAATGTTGCGAGCATCCGTAGCTTGTGCCTCTGCCCTATTAATGGAGTGAAAGCGGTCTGTCAAATTTTTTGAATAGCAAGGAGGAACATGCCAAGTATGGCCAAAACCAAGTTGGCGAGCAAAAAATTGGGGAGCATATATTTCAACCCCAGCTTTGACATTGGTTCCAGTTAAAATATCATGGAACAACTCCCTCCCAATCAAAAACTGAACCCAAACGAGCAGAGAGACGCTCGCACTGTCCAGGGTGGATGGAGGTTGCACATAATCTGGAGTCAAATGAGCAGGAAATGGAAAGAAGGAAGGAATTGAATTTAAGGTATAAAAGAATGAAAAAATGTCCCTACTGGACATATTTACAGGGCTCAATGGGTCAATGGCTAGCCCATAGCAGCTAGCAGAATGAAGAGAAATTGATGGAGCACCAAGTGGTGGGAAATATGCTCTCAACCACAGTTGAGTGAACCAAAGAGGCTCACTGCCAGTGGGAGATGCACCATTCTTTAATTGAAATTGAAGAGAAACCATACCTCTATAAAGGGCAGCCAAAAAGAAGGAACACAAATTCAAAGGCCTACCACGCGCCAATTCATGCGTTATGGGTAAATAACTCATGGAAGGCTTCATACTTGGCACGCAGAGAATATATTTACATAGCCAAATCTGAAGAAAGGCCACACGCTTAGCATGGAAAGGTTCAGTGCTTGAGTGATTATAAAAGCCTTGCAGGCTTGAGTAGGACTCAATGAGTTTCTTGTCAAATTTTGGGGTGACAACGGAAATCAAAATATCAGGGAAAATGGTGTCGTCCAAAGGTGAAAGATTTACTAGGGCCCCAACATCCCTTAAAGTAATAGACATGAGACCAAAGGGGAAAACAAAGGTATTATATTCAGAAGACCAAAAACTTAAAGCAATAGGAAAAAGCACTAGGTTAAAAATTGGGGGTTGAAGAGCGATTTCTAATAAATCAGAAATTCTAGCACGATCAAAAATTGCCTTGGTAGGACCATGGCCCACAAGGCGAGCATACCATCTACGAAAAATAACATCAGATTTAGGCCAAGTGCGAATATCTCTTTCGCGAATCGACCTTAGCGGCAAAAAGTTCAGGAACGGAGAGCCTTGAGTGTAAGGGAACAGCTGGCCCACCGCCACTTGTTCGACGGCTTCGGCGTTATTGAATGATGGACCCAGATAGAACTCATTGGGTTCAGCATTGGCTAGTGCAAGGAAGTTCGGATTTACATATGGTCGAGTAAGGATTTTCTGGAAATCTTCGAAGCTGAAAGAGTCATCAGATTGGGTTTCTGGAGCCGCCATTGGGAACGAAATGCAGTTTTGTTAAAGTTTGTTTGAAAAACGTAGCAGAGAAGCAATAAGATAAATAGTAATATTGCAAGAAAGAAGCGCGAACTAATGAGGCGTGATTTAGTGGTGCGATGAAATGGCGTGTCTTTGGGATTTATAAGGGTTTGTAACATCACATCTTTTCAGGCTATGGAAGGAAATAATGATTGAAATTCTTGAGAATTTCAAATGTTGCTGGAAAACACAAAATGAATATGGCAAAGATTAATAATTAGTATGAATTCTACTATATTGGGAGGTAATTGTTGATACATTAAAAGTGCAGCCCAAATCGAATAGCCCAAGGAATGAAGCCCAATTGAGGAATTCCTAAATCAAATAGCCCAAAGAATGAAGCCCAATTGAAAAATTCAAGATAAGGGCCCAGACAGGGTTATTAATGAATGCAGTGGAAGCCCACGAACACAGTAACATCATCATCCAAGCTTTCAAGACGCCTAAGATCTGAGCGAATGGAGTGCCTTACAGTCACCCAGAGCGATGACCCTGTTCTCGCTCATACCTTCAAATCGCCCAGGATCTTAGCAAACATAAAATTTTATGGTTATCCAAAAATGCAGTTATTGAAGCAGTTATTGAGTAACCTTATCACATTCTACGATTCAAGAAACCTAGTTGAAGGCGGTTGAACGACAAAAAGTAGTGGCAGCGGTTAGAGACGGCAGTTCCACGACAAGTTAGTCACCATGAAGAAAGTGAGTAATTATAAAGCAATCAAATAGTTTCCAAGCGGTTTGTCACGAAGAAATCATCAAGGGAATATAAAAGGAAGAGAAGACATAGAGAAAATGACCCCGAATCAAACACTCTCAAATAGAGAATATGTAATTTCAATTTCTTAGTTTAAATTTAAACATTTCTTTCAGTACTCGTGTACTTTCGCCCCTTGGAGGCATTCTGTTTAGTTCCAATTGTAAATCATCGCCAATAAAACACTCCTTTTTGGGACTTTGTCTCAAGAGGTCTGTTCCTTACACAATCGTCTGATCCCTTTTTAATTGTTAGCGACTACCTGCGCGAAACAGGTACAATTTGCAAAAATTAAGGAGCATAAATGTTATTAAAATGAGGTGAGAATATAATCACCAAGGAAATATACTTATCTGAGTATTGCTTTTATATGACACTAATTATAAAATTCCTATTTCCTCTACAATTTTTCCCAAGAACAGAGTATTTTCAAGAGTTTTTCTTTTTATAGAGAGCATCTTCTATATGAGTGAACAGAAATTATCAGAACCATTGGATCAAACTTGAGCCGGTTGGGACCAATCAATTTGATCCGGTTCTGCGTATTAAATTCGAAAATCGATTGATTCTGATTCGGACCTCAGTTCTAATATCAAGAACCAAAAAATTTTGATTTAATTTGAAAGTTTTAGTTTTTATTTTTAACAATTGCCTGTGCATTGCACCAACCATTGTCCTTTTTCTATTGATTTCGTATATTACATCAAACACATGTTCAATTTAATATGGGAGTTAATTGTTTCAATAATCACCAACTTACACCATAGTCATGGTTATTAATTAAACTTCAAAGTACTTTACAGTACTTACTGAACGTTGTCACATTTGCACTCCATCAATTACCCTAAAAAATTCGTTAACTTATTCGCTAACGTAGCTAACGAAAATCTTCCATGATAAGTTGCTGTCGTTAAAAAATTACAACTCAACCAAATCATTGTTTCATTACTCATTCAATTTACACTTGGTCACAATTCACTCATCAACTTCAAAATGCTTTCCAAGAGTCACTCATTTTTGAGATGTTACGCTCTATCTATTATTCGCCATATTTCATTTCCTTGGTTGCTAATGTATCGCACAAAAATTTATGCGACAAGTTATAATTGTCAAAAAATTACAACTCAATCAATCCATCAACTCAACAAAATAATCATATGTGAAACACGACTTCCACGATCCTATAAACCTCTTTAAAACCCAATAAAATCTCCCCAATTTCAACCCTAAAAATACAGCTCCCAATTCACTCATTTCACTCACGTACAACTAACTTATGCTAATGAGACAGAATCAATTGTCGAGAAAGATGTGAGAAGCTACCACTTATAAAGCCCTATCCCCCCAATTGTACTATATGCTTAACGTTTCTCAAATCCAAATCTTCTATTTTTGCAGCATATATCCAACTTTTTGAGGAAGAGAATGTCATTGAACTCTGATCAAATCGATGAACAAAGAACAACAACACACGAACACAATCGAGAAGTTATTCCATCCGTACACCAATCACCAGAGTTCGATGACATTTCCTTCTTCAAATAGATGGATATGTGCCTACAAAAATGAAATATTTGAATGAGAGAGACATCAAACAAATGGTATAATTGGGGGATAAGGCTTTATAAGTACTAGTTTCTCGCATCCTTCTCAATAATCGACTCTGTCTTATTACATAGTTTAAATGTACGCAGATGAGATGAGTGAATTGGGGGCTGGAATTGGGGACGCTTTATTGAGATTTAAAGAAGTTTATAGGTCGTGGAAGTCGCGTTTCACATATAGTGATTTTGGTGAGTTGATGGTTTTACTGAATTGTAATTTTTTTTTTAACAATTTTAACTTGTTCCATGGGATTTCTATGCGATACATTAGCGACGAGAAGAACAAAATTTGAAGGATGATGGATAGAGTAAAACATCTCAAAGATAAGTGACCAGTGGGAATCATTTTGAAATTCGATGGATAAATCGTAAACTATGACCAAGTGTAAGTTGGATGAATAATGAAACAATGATTTGATTGAGTTGTAATTTTTTAACAATTGTAACTTGTCAAGTGAGATTTTCGTTAACCATGATAGCGAATAAGGTAATGAATTTTTGAAAGTGATGGATGGAGTGCAAACGAGTAAAGTTCAATTAGCACTATGAAACACTTTGAAATTTAATGAGTAAATTGTGACCATGTTATAAATTGAGTGACTATTGAAACAATTAACTGTTAATAAGGTGTTTTTTATAGAAACAATTAACTGTTAATATGGTGTTGTTTATAAACTTAGACAAAATGACCCATTAAATTTCATATATGTAATTTTAAATTAGGAAAAATTGCAGTACAGTACCCAACTTTTCGTTTATTAGCAGACTTTGTCCAAACCTTTAGTTTGTGCCATTTGAGTACCAAACCTTTAAAAAACTTGCATTTGAACTCCAAATGGATGGTTTCTGTTAGTTTAACCGTTAGTTGATATAATAAATTGACTTTGAATAATTTTAGAAGGGGTAAAATTGTAACTTTGAATTAAACTTAAAAACAAAAAAACAAGAAAATCAAAAAATCAAAAGCATATAATTGTTCATCTTCTCTTTCCCACCCCCACTCCCCATACAACACCGCTGTGGAGATACGGGAATGCTGAAATCCTCGATGGTAACTGATAAGTGTGTTTTTGACACTTATTTAAGTCACAAATATGACTGAATACGAGCAAAATGATTGAATGGTGAGTTAATCTAGTTACATTTGTGAATTGTAGGGAACAACGATGAACATGGTGAAATTCAGGAGAAAAGACGAGAAAAAAGACTAAAATGACGCAAAATGAAAGTTCAGGGACCAAGGTGCAATTATCCAAAAGTGACCCGATGAAAAAATCGAGAAATTGATTAAGCCAATTTTCAATTGATGATATCTTGGGATGATGGAATGGAAAAAATGAAGAAATGATGCCCAGAAGTAAAGGATTCAAGTAGAAGGCCCAAAATGAACATCTTCCATAGTTGGTAGCACTATGGGACTGCATAGTGCTACCCTCTATGCGGTCGCATAGAGGCAAACCGAAACTTAATTGCCACAAAATTTCTACTCTATGCAGTCACATAGAGCAATTGTAGGCCAAAATCGCAGTTTCCTTTTTCCGCCGAAATTCTTATGGAAACAAGATTTTTAGGGTCCTATATAAATGAAAATTCGACCAGAATGTCAGGGACACCATTTTTACAAGTTTTTGAGAGATTTTGAAGGAGAAACGAAGAGAGAACAAGAGGAAAATATCGTGCCAAGTGAAGATTCGATTGAAGCTTTATTCGGGTGATGACATTTCTTCAACTATTTTTGTATTTTCTTCTTTTTAGTATGTTAGGCTAGATTTTTCATTGCTATGAGATCGATGAACCTTGTAATACTACGTTTGATTTTTGATTTGGATATTTAACATATTTAAACACATGTTCCGGAATTGAATGATTTATTACGTTTTTATTTCCATATGATTATTGTGCACGTAATTATATGATTGTGGTGACCTATTTTATGCATTCGAAAGAGGAAAAATAGGTTCGATATAATATAAATCATCATAGGGTCCGATAGGGGATATAAATATACTTCTATGCCTTGTGTGAATTGTTGAATTTTCATGAATTCATAATGCATTTTGGTATGTTAGTATTCGTCATAGAGATATAGTCGAATCATATATTGGAATAGGTTTGGCATTGCTCGAGAGAGGTTGCTAAATTAAAATAGGAATATTGATTCATTTTTTGTGGAATTGTGTGTCAAATTTGCACGATTGAAAATTGAACGGGTATTGCTTGAGGATTCGTGATCCTAGTGCGTTAGTAAATTCATTAATTCCATAAATTCTAGTAAATTATGTTCAAGTTATTTTGCATTTAATAAAAAATTTTCATTTATAATTGCATCATAGTTTACATCTTCTTAGCTAAATTACAATACATCAATTTTACTTTCGTGTTTCAGTTAAGGTCATAATTAGTTGATTTGAACTAATTCAATCCTTGTGGGATAGATACTTAGAGTCATAGTTCATTTTACTACTTGTTAACGAACCGTACACTTGCGGTGGATTTTAAATCGAAACAAATAATTTCGTGAATAGTAACTAAAGATTTGTGAAACTTTACCTGCATCGAAGGTGAGCTAGTTCTTCCTACCGTTGCGGCCATCCATATTGCTGGTTCTTCGTATTGTTGCGATTCTTCCTACAGTTGCAGCCACTTAAAATTTACAATATTGAGTTACTGTTGTGACCATCCAGACTGCTGGTTCCGGTTACTGCCTGCAGCATTCGGGCCACAGCTACCAGCTCCATATTGTCCACTCGGGAGATAATTTGGAGCTTCATATCCACCAACAGTTCCTCGCGAACCATTTGAAGCACCTGAATATGCTGCTCCTCGACCTTGAGGTGGATACTGTCCACTATTATAACCCCCAGTTTGTCCCCCACAACCTTGATAATACTCACTCGGGTGGATTTTGTTTTGGAGTAAGGTAGGGTTAGGGTACGGATGGGAAAGAGAAGATGAACAGTTATATACTTTTGATTTTTTTTTTAATTTTTAAGTTTAATTCAAAGTTAAAATTTTATCCCCTCTAAAATTGGTCAAAGTCAATTTATTAGGTCAACTAACGGTCAAACTAATAGAAACCATCTATTTGGACTTCAGGTGCAAATTTTTTAAAGGTTTGGTACTCACCGTGGCACAAACTAAAGGTTTGGGTAAAGTCTGTTAATAAACGAAATGCTTGACACCGATGTTGCAATTTTCCCTTTAAATTAAGAAGAGGTTGAGTTTCTTTTTTCTATCCAAGTTTAGATCTTCGGCTCCTCAAAGTACCCAAAAAAAAAAAAAGTAAAGAAAAGAAATAGAAGTGCATACCCTTGAAACATGTTTTCAAATAACTCATTCAAGTCAATAGTTAACAATTTGATGTAAATTGTCGCATCTAATTAAACTTGAAAAGGCAAATCTTTTAGCATTAATAAATATCATCTTAATGAATAGATTATGGAGAACTTAGATGTTAAATAGTTATTGTTTAAGAACTTGTATAGTTATACACTTCATTTGCATGAGTTAGTGAATTTCAGAACTTAGCACAAGAAATAGAATTGGATTGATACCAAACAATGTCTTAATTTGATTCCATATTTAGAGACGAAACCAATTGTTCTATTTTCAAAATATCCATCGGTAACTGGTTTTGTTTAGAATTAGAATGAATCGAACTATGCCCACCTCTAATCTTTTGAATAATAGATAGCAAATTTTTATATACTTCAATAATGCACTCTATTTGGACTCTTTATTTAGAAAATAATTATTGATATCTCCCTAATTTTTTATATGTTAATTATCAATCAACTCAAATATGAATTGAATAATTTAAGAAGTAGAATATTGAAAATTATAGCATATTAAATGCAATCATTATAAAGTAAGACTAGTGTCAGTTCTTAAAGTTCAAATAAATATAAGGGATAATTGCAATGCAGATCCCAAATCATTTTTTTTTCTTTCAGACTTTATCCAAATATTTCATTTGTGCTACATACAGTCCTAAACATACCATTTCAACCCATCACCGCAACCGCAACCACCACCATTCGTTGCCTCTTGCCACCGCCATAGCTACAACCATCACAATTCAAATGGTGCAAAATGCACCCCCAACCCCACCACCATATAAACAAGATCTGTAAATGGCACTTTTGGGCACTACAAATTGGCAACCAACCCTTTAGTTATACATCGCTCAATTTCCTCTCCTCTCTGTCTTCTCTTCATCTCTCTAAAAGTTCAAGAAAATCTTATTCTTGTTCTGATTTTTTCAAAAATTCAATATACTTGCAGTGTCAGAATCTTGTATATATATTTCGAGCAATCTCAATACATAAAGATAGAAGAAAGCCTGAAGCTGACACCGTGGAATTCCGCATGTAGGTAGTGATCATAACCCCTAGTTGAAGTTTCTCTTCAACATCTCTCTTACATGAGTCCAAAACTAGCAAAAGAAAATGATACTCCAATATCCTTCTTAAGAAAATGTCATTAAGTGAAAAAACAAGCCTAGAAATTATGTACTGAAAATTTGGGAAGCGGAACAAACATTTCATTATTTTCTCAAATAGTTATAGCTCACACCAAAATGTACTAGAAAAACTAATGCAGGAATCAAGAAATTTCAATAAAGCAGCAAATTCTTGTATTTTCCCCTGCCGTTAACGACCAAAAGAGGCGGCTCAAATTCCCTTTAAGTCTGGCGCTACTGTGAAGGCGGTAGGCTTATAATCAAGGAGGTTAAGATGCCATTTAACAGGTGGTGGTGGCTATGGTAGCTGACAACAAATGGTGGTGATTGTGCTAGGCGATGGCAATGGGGAGCTATGGTGGTGGGTTGATTTAGCCCTTATTTGTCTTCTCTTTAAAATAAAAGAAAATAAATTAATTAATTCTCATACTTATTTTCAATCACGCATTATACAATAAAATAGTTTGCACCTAAATTTAATTTTTTTCTACATTTTAATCATACAAACTTCAAATATTACTATTCAAAATTCTATTTTTTTTTTCAAAATAATGGCCATCAAACATGGGCTTAGATTGGTTTCCTTTTATTTTTTTAATTTAATCATTTAAATTATTTTAAGTTAAAATTGTAAAATTATTATTTTGTCCTTTTTATGGCCTTGTTTGAGCCCCATTTTTGGGGAAAAAAATAAAATTTTGAATAGTGTATTGATGGAAAATGTGTGGTTAAAAAATAAAGAAAAGTTTTAGATTTACGTATAATATTATTTTATTGAAGAATATGTGGTTAAAATGATATTAAAATACTGTAGAAAAATACATTTTCCCAAAGAATAGGGATCAAACAAGGGCTATATTTGGTCAAAGTCAACTTTTCTACTCACCTAGCATCCATCTACCATTTTGCTGCAAAGGAATGAAATGATTACGATTACGGATGATGCAAATGAAATGTTTGGATGAAGTCTACTTAAAAATGATAGTTGAAACCGTAGCTACAATTTGTTGGAAAATATGAGTAAATAGCTCACTTTTGGCATAATTTTCGATGGGACCCGTTGGTCCAATTTGAAAGATAAAAGTTGATCCGCATTCTCCTCCGTGAGAGTATCGAAATCATATATTTACTTGCCAAAATGAAGCTCATGTGAATGAGAAATTGGAACTTAAAGTTGACCATTGGAAGATGATTTTATGTGGTAAAAATGAGTTTGTCCCACATAAGAAAAATATGAAAGCAAGAATCACTTTAAATATAGTTGCACATTGGAAGGGTATAATCATGTGTAGTATAGATGCTCTCTCCATGTGCGCGCGCAGGAGGGTGCAAATCACGAACCAAAATTATCTTCAGACCTTGACCTTATGTGCGGGCGCAACCTGCGTACACGAATGTCGGATCGAACGGAGCAAAAATTGGCCCGTTTGGAGTGTCAACATTTTGCAATTTTTTGTTGTCTCCAATTAACCTTTGAGTTTTTGAAAACTGTCAAAACTCCCAGAAATTGAAGCAATCCCAATTTTTATTGCTATGGAGTTAATAGGTAGATTTAAACTTACATTAAAGATCATTTTTCCAGCAGTTCCAGCACATACGAAAAACTCTTTATCAGAAAACACACGAAACTACACTGTTCGATTGTCTGCATATTATTCAGTCTGCATATACAGTTTTCGCTTGGGTGATGATATTGTTCATACGCTAAATCAGTTCATCGGAGTAGTATCTGTGGTGCTCAAATTCTACGAGTTTTACCTTTG
Source organism: Olea europaea var. sylvestris (assembly GCF_002742605.1). Taxonomy (NCBI): domain Eukaryota; kingdom Viridiplantae; phylum Streptophyta; class Magnoliopsida; order Lamiales; family Oleaceae; genus Olea; species Olea europaea. The sequence continues at coordinate 415,852 of NW_019259490.1, forward strand.
TATCTTGGGAAACAGACGTTCGGATTAGATCTCAAGCACTAACGGTGAGGGGCGAATCTGTTTTAAGGAAACTATATTCACACAGGCCTCGGGTTGAAAATTCATCTGCTATTTATTTATTTTGCAATTACACATTTGCAATACATTCTTGCAGATTTAATTATTTAGTAATTTACACGTTTGAAATTTACTTGATTCATATATTTTGTAGTTTACTTGTTTGTTATATTTACGTTATAAATAAAAATCGAAAAAAAATCTTAATTTTCTTACTAACAGTTGGTAAATGCAATTTGACGTATATAAATTACATATACGGTATTTCTATTTGTAAGTACAAATTCTGTGATATTTTAGTTATTGTATGAATAAAAATAGTTTGTGCAAATTCTGTGCAAATACGGTAAGCTATCTGCCATATACGGTAAGCTGCAAATACGGTAGACATCATATACGGTAAGTTGCAAATACGGTAGACATCATATACAGTAGACTGCAAATACGGTAAGTTGCATATACTGTAAGCTACCTGCAAATACGGTAAGCTGCATATACGGTATATTGCATAAACGGTATGCTTAAATCCAGTATTTGAAGTACATATACGGTATGCGCTAATCCAGTTTCATCCACTAAATTCCGACACAAATATTGCTTACGACTATCTTGGAGCTTAATTCTAAGCATTGACTTACTAAAATAGACATCATCTTGTTTAAAGTGTTCTAAAAATGCTCTTATGGGTTCTTCGACGAGGCTTTTGATAAAAGTGGATTATACATAAAATATATTATTAAAATCAATTGTTGAATTCAAATTTTTACAAACATATTAATCATTTCCAAACAAGCATTTAATAATGCCAATATTAGGTCATCTTATTTGGCACCTCCCTCTCTTTTTCAACCACCACCACTAGGCATGGAGATACGTGGCGCCACCGCAACACCTCATAAATCCATCTCAACCTCCACCAAAAAAATGTACATTTGAGTTATTATTTTATTAGGATTCCGATAAATCAGAAAAAAAATACCAGTCATTTGATTTTGATAGAAAGTTGGTACCACAATGGATAAGATAGAAATATATGTGAATTGGAATGGGGTGGCAATAAACCGCCCATCGCGACCTAACACACAACATATTATTATATGTTTTGTTGCCTTTAATTTGGCACCATAAATATTTGTAGGCACATGGGAATGGGATGCCTTCAAGTATGTATTGAATCATATACGGGATTTTGTTTTTGATTCGTTTGGAATTTTATTGAATTGGAGTGTTTTGAATCAATGACCCAATAATTGAGTTTGTCACATTTGCAATGGCCAATGGGCATATTTTTTTGGACTTTGTAACTATGTCACGTCTTTGTTTTTTAAAGTTGTAATCTACAAGTGCGTTTGATTGTAAATATTTTTCATGAAAAATATCATTTTTATTGAATTTCTTACTTTTGTACTCTTTGATTGATTAAATATATTTTTCTACTTTTGATCATGTAACCATATTTCCCTTGAAAATATGAAAAATATTTTCTTTAAGAAAAATATGTTTTTATTTTTCAGTTAATTCACTTTAACTTTCTCTTTCATCTACACCCTCTCTCTCCCATCTACTTAGTACCCACTAATAAAAAATGGACAAATATATCATTATTTAAGTTGAAAATAAAATCAATCAAATACATTTAATTGACGATTTTCATGCAAATAATATCTAAACAATTCAACTGCCTAAAATTTATTTTTTTTTCCATGTAAATTCCATATTAGCAATCAAATACTCCCCACATGTTATTTACACTAATACATATTTAATGCATTGACGACCGACTTGATCCGTGGATAATTGAGCTTGGCTCGTGTTCAAATTTTAAGTCGGCTCAATCCTTTTGGCACGTGGGCTGAGTTGAGATGCTCACGAGTTGACTTACTTTCTTATATTATTTAACAAAGTAAGCTCAAAATCGAGCAATTTTTAAAAAAAATATTAAAAATAAGTTGGGTGCGGGGGGTGGGGCATTCTAGGATCCCAAGCTGGCTTGTGAAAAAAGTGAGCATTACTTGGCTCAAAATGAAATCGAGCTGCCATAAACCTAGTTGGGATGAGTTGATGAGCAATTCAGTTTGTTTGCCACTCCTAGCTTTGATGTGTGTTATGTTGTGAAATAATATTACGCGGCAAGACATTGAATGATTTGATTAAGTGAGACTTGCTAGCAAGGCCCTGTTTGATTCACATATTTTCAAAAATATATTTTCTTAAATAGTAATTTATCATCATTTCAACTACCATTTTTCAATAAAATAATATTACATGTAAATTCAATTTTTTAAAAAAATTTTAACCACACATTTTTCATCAATACACTATTCAAAAATGTATTCTTATAAAAATAATGTGGCTATAACAACGGCCAAATATAAGCAAACGAACCAATAAAAATATCTGTAATCTCAAAAAAAAATTAGCATTTGTTTGTCAATCATTCTACACATTTTATCACATTATTTTTTCAACAGTACTTATTTTCAACAACACATTCTTCATTAAAATAATATTACACATAAATAAAAAAAATTCTTCTTTTTTAACCACACATTTCAACATCAATCACTATTCTATAGTACGAAATCAAAATGGCACAAACAGGTTCTTTCTCTCTTCTCTTTGTCACTATATAAACTATTTGAAGGCACTCTGATAAATGCAAAACAACAATGAATTAGCTATGTACTAACACTAGCAAATTTAAGATTTTGGTGTCTTACGTTCCAACTAATACATAACACGTCGTGTTAGTTATATTTAAATTAATTAGATCTAATTCACAAGGTAATATGTAATTTTATTTTTCTAACTTCAAAATTCAGTTGATATGAGGAGATAAGTAAAGCCTTTCGTCCACTTTAAATCATCTTAATATCTTGTCGAATAACCAATCGCAGTTTAACACAAAGATTTTGATACCTCTATCCTGAGATTAGTTGTAAGACTCTCATACAAACATTTACTATTTCTAAATTCTTTGTCTTTTTCCTTTTTCTTTCGATTAATTCTCTTACACGTGTTCAACATTTGACCAAATCCTACCTAAATCATACAATCAACACCTAATCATTCATTATAAAACAAATTTTCCCCTAATCCTATACTTCACCAAAAAATAAGCCCCTGTTTGGTACTCATTTTTGGAGCCAAAAATGTATTTTTTCCGTCACATCAGCACACAATGGTACAAATGATAGGAATGAGGTAGTTTTAATCTTGCTGACAGCCGCAGTGTGAGGGTTCGATTTCTGAGATATGAAATTGAACTCTTTGTGGGCACTAGTATATGGGCAAACTCTTGTTTCTTGATTTGTTGGAACACTTCCCTCGATTTACCTCCCTCACGATGCTCCAGGGGCGAGGCGATGAGGACCCTCATTGTTAAAGTTCAACCTTTTTTTAATAAAATTATCGAACCCCACTCCACTGCGCCCCCACACAACACCGCGCACGTACCGCAAGGGAAAAGGAAAAAGAAAAGGAAATTCCCAAATTCCCTTAACAGCGTAAAAGGGAGGAATTTCTTCTTTATTATACAACCCTTTTCTTGCCCACAAAGCCAAGATTCGGATCCCCCAATTAATATTTAATATATATTTTTTAAACCATAATTTGATTTCGTCATATATCAAATCACACCTCAAATAAATACAGCCAACACCCAAAAAAATCATTCAAACAAATAGGGATAGAGAGAGGTTAGAGAGAGAGAGGAATAGTGGCATCTCTGGGTCTCTTCTTCTTAGGTTATGCCGTTACACCTAAAGGTAATCGATTATCCTTTCTTTCTCTCTCTTTCTCTATATATGTGTGTATTGACTGGTGGGTTTGATTTATAATTAGATCTGGGCTTTGACAGTGTAATTCTTGAATTGTATTTTACGGATCTGGGTTTGCGATTTCTGGATTTGAATTTGGGGAAGGGTTTTCTGCTATTTCGCGTCTGAGATTTTCGTGTATAGTTTTATTAAATTATTATTTGTATTTGGAGACTTCGGTTCTAGGTCCCGTTTGTTTTATATCTGCAACTTTTTCGAAATATAATGTCGCTTCTTTGAGTTTTGAATGTAGTTCTTACGTATTATTTTAACGTCTCAATGTTTTTGCATAGTTTTTAAAAAAATATTGAGTAGAATATTTATCAAATTCAGGGGCTTATAGGATCGTTAGGGTTTTCGGAATCGTTGATTTCTTCTTAAGCAGTTAGATTCAGGATTCATATTGTTTTGGATTTAGATTATGTCTTTCATATCAAGTATGGTTGTTTACTATTTATTATTATTATTATTATATAGTGAGCTATGATATTGTAGATAGGACCTGAAGGGAGGGCTCGTTGCATCAGGAATTTTTATTATATTTGTTAGTCACTTGGATTTAGGTTGCTATCAAATTCTCTGTTTTGTGCAGTCAATTTTTTATGGCATGAATATGTGTGTATGTATAGGTGGACTGGAGTTTGGGGATCTTTATATGTGATCATTTTGATGGGCTTGGCACAGCATGCTGTGATCTGGATATGTTTTTTCCCATTTACTTTCTTTTGGGATTCGCAGCAGTTACAATTTTAATTTATTTTGAATTATATGTTCTTGTATATGCAGCTGTTATTAGGAAAAATTTAATTGTGTATCTGTCCTCACTACTAGCAATGATTGTTTGATGGATTGCACTTTTGCACAGACCATTTCCACGAGGCTTTAGCTATATGTTTATTTCAAAGATATAAATGATTGATTCCCTGGTTATTGATTTTTTGAAGAATAAAGTAAAATTATTGGTACGACGGACTATTAATGAAATAATGAAATTTCAGGCACAGGAGTGCTTGATTCATAGGTTGACCTTAACTACCTTCTTTGTCTATTTTTTGCATGGTATAGTTTTACAGAGCGTAATATAATTTGGTTACTTGTGTTTCTTCTCTTATCATGTTTCTCAGTTCAGAAAGTGTCTAATGGTTGAAATTATTTCTCTGGGGTTTCAGGCCTTGTTAGATTTTGATTTGAAGAGATCAATAGTATTTCGGACATGGAACAAGTGTGCTTTTGGTCTGATTGCTTCCAGCATCAAGTTCTTTCATTCCAGGAGGTTGACTGGCGGTTTCTCATCCTTGGAGATTTTCTTCTTGTTTCCTTCGTCAATTGCACTTAGTGAACAGCTTCTTATAAATGTTCAGTATAGAAGGCCACATGCTTATTTCTTTTAAAATAGATGCTGGATCTTTACTGCGCTTCTTCAAGTGAGTTGCATGTTACAATTCATTCTGAAAGCTGTTTTGATTTTTGATAGAGACTACACTGTTAACCTGTTAAGATTTTTTTTTTTTTTTTTTTTTTTCAGGCTTTGCCGATACAACATCCATTTCAGATCCTCGGAAAACCAATTTGTGAGGTATCTTTAAGATACTGTCATCTTGCTGAGCAATTAATTTGGCTTTATAGATGATGCCCAATTTTGTAAGCTGGTGTTATTTTTCTTTCTTTTTACCACAGAGCTGAAGGCTGCCAGTAAATCAAAGAAGCTTTTTACGTGGTTTAATATTAAATAGCACACTTGTTTGTGCTGAGTGATTAAATATTAGATAACGTCATTTTCTTTTCACTTGCTCCTGGGTGACTTGTTAAGATTGGCTAGGTTCAATTGACTGAAGCCTCGCATCAGATTCTGATTTGGTTTATTATGTTGTCTGGAAGCTTCTGTTGATCATGTAATGAGCTAGGTATTGCATCTGTTTGGTTGATCAGTATAAAGATGCTTCGCAGTTTCCCCTTGCCTTTTCTGCCTTGTCGTCATTCCGGGATCTATGATATGGTATACTTTATGAATAAGGCTGTGAAGCCGGTCCATCATGATGCCGTTGGTGTTTCTGGCATGCTGAGTATGAGAGAAAATTAGTGGTGGATTTTGCTTAATCAGCCAGGAATTTTATAATACTGATATACGGTCATCTGTTGGATATACAAACACTGATCTTTATTTTATGTTCTTACTCTTTTCGAATAAATAGTGTCACGAGCAGTTGAAGACGTGAGAATGGATAGGTACGTCGTTCTGCAACTTTTTAGTTCTGCAATTTTGCAAGTATCTTTTTTTCCGTTGGTAGACTTATCGTTATAGTAAATACAGGTACAAGATTATTAGGGAAGTTGGTAATGGTACGTTTGGAAGTGTCTGGCGAGCTCTGAATAAGCAGACTGCTGAAGTGGTAGGTGTATTTTTCATTCAGATTCTTCTCGAGTTTAAATTGATTAGGTTGCTTTTATTTCAAATTAGTACTCTTACTTTAACAGGTTGCAATAAAAAAGATGAAGAAGAAGTATTATTCGTGGGAAGAATGCATAAAGTTGAGAGAAGTCAAGGTGACAGAATTTACTTTTATATTGATTGTTTTACATTTCTCTTTATGTAAGATAAACAATTTGTTTTTCTTCTTGACAGTCACTGCAGAAAATGAACCATCTGAATATAGTTAAGCTCAAGGAAGTTATTAGAGAAAATGATGTCTTGTACTTCGTCTTTGAGTACATGGTATGTGTTGCCTATACCATCTATAGATGTCTTTGCTTTTCCAACGGCTTCTGATTCCGTAGATAATGTTGTAATTTGTGTCAAAATTTTAGGAATGCAATCTTTACCAGCTTATGAAGGATAGGAGAAAAGTTTTTTCAGAAGCAGAAGTAAGAACATGGTGCTTCCAAGTATTTCAAGGTCTAGCATACATGCATCAACGTGGATACTTCCATCGTGACCTCAAACCAGGTGATTGCACAATAAAAATTGCAATGTCATTCTTTATCCGGACTTATCTTAGTTGTTTGATGTTTTTCCATAACCTCCATGTATCAGCTTTATTTTGGGGATTCCCTTCCTGTTGTCTTGCTTTGAGCTTTTTTAATGAATTTTAGGGTAACATATTGGGAAAGTATTTAACAAATATGTATTTTTGCTTGATTCTACATGCTTTACATTGTGTGCGAATGGCAAAATTCCCCACCCCATGCCCTGCATTGTCCTGACCTGAATGGTTCTAGGTATTCCTGTCCTTGTTTTATTTTATTAATGTTATTTTTTTTTTCAATTTAAATCATATTTAAAAATTTTAATTTAAAAATAATTAATTAATAAATTAAACGGGACAGTAAATGGGAATTTTTAAATCCCTGCACTGCTTCCTAAAAATCCTTGATGGGAGACCGGGATGGTAATGTCCCCTCGCCAACTGCCATGTGAATTATGAGTTTTGTATCTTATTCGAACTTCAAAGTAGGCAAATGTATTGTTAAGATATGTGTTACAATTTTGGATAAGTAGACCTGATTAATTGCTTATTATAATCCCAGAGTTTGTTCTTGAGTTGCTGTATTTTTTTAATTTTTTGATAAAGTTTAGATATCTTGTCCCAATCTTATATCTACAATTTTGGTCTTTCATGTCTGTTGCAATTTTTTTCAGAGAATTTGCTAGTCTCTAAGGATATCATAAAAGTTGCTGATTTTGGTCTTGCACGGGAGATTGACTCACAACCTCCATTCACGGAGTATGTCTCAACACGCTGGTGGGTGGTTTTCTCTAGTTTCTCTCTTTACTTCTGACACACGAATATTTTTTGATACTAAATTGTGCACCTTGCAGGTACCGGGCCCCTGAAGTTCTACTTCAGTCACCAACATATGGCCCTGCAGTTGGTGAGTAGATGATGAAAAAGGAGTTTTTGTATTGGGAAGTTTTTCCTGTTCTAATCTATTGTTTTTCTAATTTCCAGACATGTGGGCCATGGGTGCAATAATTGCTGAATTGTTGACCCTCCGTCCTCTATTTCCCGGCTCAAGGTATAATCACTCTCTTAAAGGCACCCCAGCTGTGTAGCTGTTCTGGAATGAGTTATTTAATGATCTTGTAAACCCAATGTATATAATGAAGGTGCTTTTGAATGGATGGTCACTCCAAATATCTTGTATGTTTGGGCTACCTGGGCGTTGAGTCATTGCTCTTCTCATTTGAAATAAAAACAAAAAGTGCATGTCTAATAGCTCATTCACAGTATATGATATCTAGTGTTGATTACCTTCAATTGAAATTCTCGCACTGAACATTGACTTTGGTACTTCTTTATTATGTTGGTGCAGTGAAGCAGATGAAATTTATAAGATATGCTGCGTAATAGGCAGCCCATCCAAGATTAGATGGCCTGAAGGACTTGAACTTGCTAGTGCCATCAATTACCAGTTTCCAGAAGTGAGTTGGTTCTGATTCTCATTCACTGCATAATTTTCCAAATGTTTTGACAGTGCGTCTTAAGTTCTAGATTAGAAGTTTATGTTTTCTCTATATATTAAGATATGATATTTGGAGAAAAATGGAGATATTTTTGTATTACCTACTTTTGTGAGGTTGCTTGCTACTTTCCCACCACATTGCCATTATAACTGGGAAACAAGATGGTGAAGAAATGGTCACTTTTAATATTTGATGATCACATGTTCTTTGGATGAATAAAATTTAATTACATATTTTGAACTTGTCTGCATGCTTTTGATGTGCAGGTTGCTGGTGTCGATCTTTCTCTGATAATACCAGGTGTTAGTGCAGATGCAATTAACCTTATTACAGTAAGTAGTGCTTAAAACCAGGCCTTTTCTCTCATGCTTCCCTGCTCTCTAATCTGTCTTTCTGCATACCTTAAAAAAGTATTCTCAAAATGGAAACTTTTTTTAATATGTTCTCTATTCTAGCGTGTAATATATCTTTTGTAACCAGCTTATAGGTTTATTTTCCTTTTGTTTAAATGTAGTCACTTTGTTCATGGGATCCATGCAAGAGGCTAACAGCCTTGGAGGCCCTTCAACATCCTTTCTTCCAGGTGGTTGCACCATCAATATTTTAGTGTCGTTAATTAGCAAATTTTATTGTAGTTTCTCATTGTGGAAGAGAATTTCAGAGCTTGACTGTTTCTTTAATGTTGCAGAGTTGCTTTTATGTTCCACCATCACTTCGCACTAAAGCTGCTGTAGCAAGCACCCCTCCTGGTAAGTCCTTAAAGTTCGATGATGTTTTCCTTCGATGTTGAATATTTAGTCGATGAACCTTTATGATCTTGATTTATTTCAGCTGGAACAAGGGGAGCTTTGGAACATAAAAATAGTAGGAGATATCCCGGGAGTTCATTGAACCCAAAGCCCGTGAACAATTTTTCTTCAGCGAAACCACATGCAACTTTGAATGCAGGTATATTGTTTACCATATGATTTTTTTTTTTTTTATTATTTTTATTTTTTGGTTAGTGGTTGTTGAGTTGTGTAACTGTTGTCCATAAAAGTTATTTACATTATCCATTCTATGGAGTGCTAGACTCTGGAGCTTTTATTTTAAAGATATGGGTGTGGTGTGTTTGTGAGAGAGAAGGGGTGGGGTGAGGATAGAGTAATTTTCTTTTCCTTTTGGTCTCTAAAGTAATTCAGATTTATGGCTGCAGTACGTTTGTCCTTTTTCTTCATTTTGTGGTTGGGAGTGGAAGGGCAGGGCAGGAAAAAGGGGTGGGGTGGTAGGAATGTCAGTTGCATTGTTTTATGTATGAGATCGAAACATATGTTTATTTCTTTTACAGGTGTTCAAAGGAAGTTGGACATGAATAATCAGGTGAGTTGGTATAGCTATTGTCTCAATTAAATGCATGTACAGTAGCATTTTGTTGTTAATTTGCATGTGTATTTATTTATTTATTTTGAGGTGCTTTTCTTACTCACTTCATCATGTTTAATGGCTCAGGATGTAATTAAGAATGACAAGAACTTTAATTCTGTGAACCGACAGCAAAAGTATCGTCCACCTGCATTGAATGGACCAAGTAAGTGATACACCTTGATTTATAGTTCTTTTTGAAACATGCTAACTTCAATCTCATCTCCATTTTCTAAGTTGAGTTGGTTTAATAGTTAGAAGCTATTATTGCAATTGTGGCATGTTCTGAGATGTATCAGTTGATGAAAGCATTGATTTGTTTCATATTGCCATTGATGTGTTTGTGATTTACTACCAACCAATGCTTGTCATGCCATAGTATGCTATGTTTTCTTATATTAAGTGCTATATTTATCGGACAATTAGATTCACCTCTAAAAGCCTGAAATTGCAGTCACTTTTGGCCTAATTTTACCGTTGAATGCATGTGCTCTGTTATCCACAAATACAATTTCTTCTGTCAGTCTTCTAAGAGGACTGGCCGATGACACTTCGCTTAGTGTGGCTGGTTAAGCTTAAAACCAAGCAGAAGTTTCATTTTCCTGCAATAATCCGATTTTAATCAATAAAAGAATTTGTTTAAAATAAACTTACTTATGTATAACTTCATATCTTCTCATTCAACGGTTGGCTGTGTGTTTATTCAGCTACTTACTTGGGAAAGACGCGAGGAGTTTGTGATGCCACTGAGAAGTTTACAGATATGACACTTGGCTCCGGCAGGCCACTTGCAAAGCCATCAGTGCCTCCACCAATGAAGGCTGGAGGATTGCATGGCCAATCTGATTTATATCCTAGAAGATCACAAGAAATTCTTCCTGGAAGAATACATACCAGAAAAGTGGCGGGATGAAGTCGAGAGGTTAAATAAGTTTGAGTACTATGTTATCCGGTTGTGCAAGTAGCAGTGAGTAGTGTGTTCCCACCTAACAGTTTTATGTTCCGACAGCATCCGAGTGCTGTGTTGTTCTCGGCTATAATCGTTTGTTTGATGAATAATTTGACGTTATTTTCGGCTTACAAATGTTTGGGCTTGCTTTAGTACGCGTTGTTATCAACAGATTTCTGTGTGATGTGCAACTTTGAATCAATAACAAATAATGATTTAGTTGATTATTAATTGGTGGCGTGAATTTCCTTTTTATTTATTTATTTTCAGTGAGTTGTTGGTTCTGCCAGAATTTTTGAGATGTGAAATTGACCTATATTGCCCACGGCGTTGGACTTTTTGTCGGTGCCAACCTCCTCCAATCTCTCTCTTTGTACAGACATGTTCATATTAAGAAGTAAAAATCGGAATTTGGGGAGAAAGTGGGGAGATAACTTTTACTAATTTAGCAATTCTTAGTTGAAATTTTTTGTTATTTAATGCTCTTAATTAAGATTTACCCAGATTTATATATAGAGATATGGTGAGTTGTTAGAATTGGCTAATTGAGATTTAGAAGATAACTAGTGAACTCTGAATCTTGACACTTATTTTGCTCAAGTAAAAATTCAAAATTTTCTATTGATTTAATTGTTTTTCAATTTATATAAATTTTAGACTCGGTAGTTAAAGATCACTTTGAATTGTTTACTCGAATAAAAATTAAATATAAATGTACCAATAGTTAGTGCTCATAAAATCAATAATCCAAACTTTTTAGATCCAGTTTACTACTTTAATTAACTTACGAACACTCTGCGTTCACGACAAAGACCAACATAAAGGATAAAGAGGTTGGAGACTAGGTATACAATTTGTTTTGGAAATTATCTTATTGATTATTTTCACACTAGAGTCTCCTTAATAAGGAAGTGCCATTAACCTTTGGTCCTCTCTCTTTATGTATTTAGAACAATTATTAAAAGAGAAAAATGTGTCACTTTTCTTCTTTTCCGTCTACAACTTCCTTCTATACTTCTTCATTAGACGAGAGGATTGCTTTTAGTTAAAAGATTTCAAAAATAAAAATTGCATCAAAGTAAAATCACTTGAAATTGTAAATGAAAGCATGTTAAATGATTCACCGTCTTCACTGCAAGATCTAAAAGAAATTTATTGATAGTTATGAAGAACTCCATGTGGATGTGCCAGGGTCACTAACCAACCTAAGAAAGCAACTGATTTACCAATTCAACAGTGAAATGAGACTGATTTATACAAGCAGAAAGAATTATATCAATGCCAAAAATGACCACCTAGAACCGTTCAGCAATTCCCAAGAAATTATTCCTGACAAATAAGATAGTAATTTAATAGTATGTTTGGTATACAATATTAGATAGAACGAATAGCAAAATAACATGATTTTAAATTCTTTTTCTTATTAAACATGATATTTAATGTACTCGTAAGATGAACCACAATATTTGGACAGTATAATTCCACCTAATAACTAGATTTTATATTATGTAATATATAGCTAAAAAATAAATCTCATATCCCATTCTTAATTACCCTTTCTCCATATTCAATTTGACTATCTGTTTTATTATTTTTGAACCTCTGAATTGGCTAGATAAGGACTGGATTTCAGTGTAGTACACTTCAAATAAGAAAAAACAGAGCTACATTAAGGAAGAAGTCATAAAAAAGCATTAAAGACTCGCTTACCAAAGGGTGAAAATTCCGTCTGTCAAGCTGAAGTTGACGAGATCCCATAGTGACTCTTGAGCGAATCAATAGGCTTCTCAAAAGATTGTGAAAGCTCTGGGATAGATGTTTTCAGTACTGTAATTTTGAACAAACAAAATTCAACGAAATATTGTTACATGCTGTAGACATTCTGTACATACATTACCTTTTCAGTAAAATGACATTCATGTAGCCATCTTAACAATTTTTATTTTACGCAAAAGGGCTTATGCAACACTGCATCTTTGTCTTGTGTCTGGATAAACGAAAGCACATATATAGTTTTAACGGAAAAGAATATCGGATCACTATCCATACAGAAGCTTGTTAGAATTTGGAATCGACATCAATAAAGCGTGTTTTTAAAGATGACTTACAGTGAGATGCACTGGCCTGTGCTGCTGCTAAGAATTTCGCATATGAAGCCTGACACAAAGTATTACTCAAGGTTGTAAAACTGATGGGACTTGATAGGTTTAATATAGAAGTAATAAAGATGATTTTCTGGGAGAAAGCAGATATGCACCTGTATTGCATCTTGACCTTCATTAATTCGTCCAGACATCTTCTTATATTCCTTTTCTGCTGCATCCATTACTTGCTGACATGCTTGTTTCTGAAGCTGTTGAAATGTTTCCAAGAGAAGAAATATGTAAAAGCACAGCAAAAGCATTGGTTTGGTTGAACAATAGATAACACAGCTAAGTATAAAACAGTAACAGTTTCAAACTCTCAGTACAGTTAACTCCTGCCTGAAAATATAGATAAACCCCTGAAACAGTATCACAGAAGTTCTGGAAAATAAAAATGAGAAAAGATCCATCATCTTTATAATCATGAAAGAATACCTACATTCCAAGTGAATGCATCTAATCGCCCACATGAAAGTAATTATCAATTCTGATTCTTGCTCTTAAATATAATTGGCAGTATGCTTTCATCTAAGCAAAAATTGCTTTTTTCAACAAGTGAAAATTTTACAGACCAGAGATGAACTCATTCCATGCACACTACTCTACAGTCTCAGAAATTTCATCTCATTCATTGAATTTGTTAATAGTTAATAAATTTTTATCACCTTGTGTGTTTTATTGCTCAATCTCTGCTTACGAGGATTTTCAGCTTCTTTGAACTGCTTTAAATGACCACGATTACTACATGAGTTTATATGGAACACAAAGGTACGCAAGCAACGCTTTTAATTCAGTTTATTGTAGGCAGACTACAGAAACATCAACCAAACAATCATTACTTGCAAAGACTAAATACGCTAAGAACTGTACATATTTTTCAAGGAAAGGGAATTGGAACACAAAGCAAATATGGATAGTTTTTTTTTTTTTTTTTTTTAAGAATCTTGTAGTGTTTTTGAAAAATAAAAGACACGACAGGGAAGGATCTTAGTTCGTCTGAAATGTCTAATACTCGTCATCCCCTTTCATATATTATACACACGTATAAAAAATGTATTATAAAAGAAGTGGACTGAGCGCTCCAACTGTTCCACGGAAAGTTAATGACATAAGACACATGGAACACTGATTATTTGATTGTAGAATATAACACACATGCATATGTACATACGTGTATTCCATGTATATCATGAAATATATTGAAGACGCAACTTCACATACTTGTGTCTATGTGTGCGTGCATAAATATGAAAAGAGTGAAGTCAATTTCAATGTAGTGTCCATCTTAAATGAAGAGAAGTTTCAATGCCATACAAAATGCAAGAGTACAGCAAATCTTACAATATATCATGAGCAGATAAATAAATATTCAGTGAAAAATAATAGCATTTCTCACATCATAAAGAGCAGTGGATATCATGGATGTTTTCCCCTAAAGACAATAGGAAAGAGGAATTCAGCATCAGAGGAGATAGAACTCTAGGTATTAACAAATGCTGCTTTATCTAAACAATTAAAGCATATACCCAAGCCCCACTCTCTCTCAAGCACAAACACCAAAGGCACATAAGAAACATTGAGTCCAGTACCTAACACAACATCTTATTGTTGTTTTGAAGATGCCTAGGTAAAAGGCAGATGAGAGTTTGTACATTTCAACATCTGTAAGCATTTAGAGCATACAATACAAGTGTGTGATGTTATACTGTCTATATCATTTCAATCTTGCAGAAACACACACTAAGCGAAGACAGAGACAATCAATTATGGCCCCGTTTGGTAGGGATTTTTTGCCCCCAAAAATTGATTTTTTGACCGTTATTTTACTATTCAAGTCGTAATTTTTGACTTCTTCTCTCACATGTGGACCCCACTTTTCTTCTAACGGTCAAAAAATCAATTCTCAAAATCTCTACCAAACGGGCCCTATATATAATCCTGTTATTAGAAATTAGAAAAATAAGGACGTCTCCCTAGGCTAAAAAGAGAAATGAAATAAAAAATTCGACACCAATTCTTCTAATCATTCAGCAATTAGAAATCATACAGCAATTAGAAATCATACCACAGCATAAAATTCAAATTATAAGCAAATTAAATACAAGCTCATTAAGCTAAAATTGGAAAATCAAATTAGAAATAATAAACGAAATCTAAACACACACACACAGTCACACGCACTCATGCATGTATATATATGCCATATTTTTGCATGACGCAGAATGTTCGAGACCTTAAGGCGTTTCTGGAGACGGAACTGTGATGCTTCCATATCCTTCACAATCTCAGAGCGTGATGAATCCAACTGGTACTTGATGGATTCCAGTTTAATAGAAGCCTGATCCTTCAGATCAGAAATTGTGCTCACGCTTTTCGGCGATGGTGCCGCGATTCCAGTAGGCTGCTTCATCTTGAAGGCGGATGCACCTACACGGCTGTTTTTGCAGCTTTTCTTCTTTGATGATGTCAGTTTGGTGGTTGAGGTGGTAAATCCATTGAGTTTGAACTCGAATTGCTCCACAGGAGATTCTGGCGGTGACAAGGTGGGGCTCCTCGCTGCCGCCATGTTCAACGGCGGCAATTCCAGGAGCTCCGCCGTGGATAATCTCTTAGTTGTTCTATTCCTCATAGCCGGGTCTTTATTTCTCTGAAATTTGTTCCTCTTTTGTCCTTTTATTTATAAAGAGAGGGGAACGTGTGGGTATTTATAGTGGCGCGAATTTTGATTCTGAATTTTTTTAAGAAAAATGTAAAAAGCTAACACTAACGAGAAAATGATGGAACGGACACCGTGTTTCGTGTTTTTCGATTTACTGCAAGGTTACGTTGCAAGTGTAGTCCCTCATGCATGCATTGGATTGCAAACTCATCCTCAACACATTTAGCCTCCATTTTGTATTAGATGAAAATCAAAATTTTAATTTAAATCAAAGTCAATAATTAATTTAACTCACACATTTAACTCCTGTTTGATTCTCTTTAATTTATTTTTCATACTCATTTTCAATCACATTCGCACAATGAAATATTTTACACGCAAACTAATAACTTTTCCCACTTAACTCCATATATTTTCAAAAAAGACCATTCAAAACTAAAAGAGGCTTAATGTGACGCAACTCTTCAACTGCATTCTTCAACTGCTTTCAAAAAAATCTACTAAAAATCAAATTTTAATTCACTCCAAACATGGACTTATTGGCATTTTCAGCTTCTTTCTTGACCCTCAAAATCTCATTCATACATCTTCGAGTCAAATCTGACCCCCCTCAATAAGAGACACTTCCCCCGAACATAGCTCCCACCAATAGATGAGATTAGAGACGCTGACAAAGCCGGGTCGACCCCAACATCAATAATATAAACTCGGAATTAAACACCGATGTCTCAAAAGAACGGATATAAGAACCCAGCTCAAAACAAGGATTCGCTGCACGCGCCTGAATTGATAGGATAATTTACATATTCTCGAGAGAGTATAAGCTCATAGGCGAAAAGAAGCCAGTTAATTACATTTATTCCTCATGTTGAACTCGAGCATTAGCGAGTTTTACACCACAACCAAATTTGTCCCATGTCCTAGAAAAAACAACACGAAAGTACATAAACCTTGCACAGTCAAAGATCATGTAAATCACCATCCTTTGCCAGCAGCAAGGACTGATCGGAATAATTATAATAATTATCCATCTTCAAGCATCTTCATACAGCACAGACCAGAGGTTTCAGATTAGTATATGTTAGATCTAGTGACTTGGCACCATGATGGCATGTTTCGTAAGAAGGATTAGATAGTACTCGACAATGTACATGTTTAAGAAGTGATTATAATCTCAGCCGATCAAATATACATTTTATCTACACATCTTGCAAGACACACTACTACGATCCACTTATTATCTATATGCTCCATAGGACTCCACAGCTTTTAAATCACTTAAATTTAGCCCCTGTTTGGGCCACATTATATAAAAATTTTAAACTCATTTTCAGCCACAATTTCTTTAAGTAAAATAATTTTACACGTAAATCCAATACTTTTTCTTACTTTGTAACCACAAATTCTCCAAAAAAACTCACTATTATAAATCCATTCATTCAAAAAAATGGGGCACAAAACACACCCTTAACTGAATCACTTCCAAAACATGAACAATATCAAGAAATTAAAATCGTTTATTATAATCTAGTCTTGTAGAGTGCTGTGTACCATACACACACTATCGAGCTAGAAATTTACAACAGGAAGAGTAGATCACTAGAATATTTTAAACTTACCATTTGGTGAACAACCACTCCCTGAGGAAAATTCAGAAGACGACCTTGGAATTGAGATGGACAACTGAGTAGTAGAGAATGCATTTTTGTTGGTTTCATTCTCATCCAAATTGGACCACGATTCCTTTGTTGTAGGCCACTCGCTGAAGAAGGGATGCACAGAATGTTGCTCCTGCTTTGCGGGTCCAGGTGAACCACTATCACTGCCCAAAAAGCAGTGTTGCTGCTGATGTTTTGACAACATGGTGTCAATAGGCACAAAAGCTTGGGGCATATGCAGTTGAG
This sequence comes from Olea europaea var. sylvestris, assembly GCF_002742605.1. Lineage (NCBI taxonomy): Eukaryota > Viridiplantae > Streptophyta > Magnoliopsida > Lamiales > Oleaceae > Olea > Olea europaea. Next base: position 433,246 of record NW_019259490.1, read on the forward strand.
GGGACGAGTGGCCCAGAAACTGAGAATCAGATTTCTGTTTTAGAGAAAGGTTTGGCGGAAGTTGAGAAGGCGTGAGATACCATGTGCTGCTGCCAACACTAGTGCCCAGTTTGAGGCCTCCCACACTTCCACAACCTTCTGGGGAGTAAGTGTTCTCATCAGCATCAGGAGCAAGTCCATGAATGTACCTGTGCTGAACTTATGTTATAAGCTGATAGTCGAGAGGGGTAGAGGGAGAGAGGAATTAAAGATAAAATCTGTGTTTCTCATTCAACAAGATCAAAATATAGTACATTATTGGTGTGAAGCGCAAAAAACATGTAATTCATGTAGCTAAAGAACTGAACTAAATCTCGTGCTCGAGCACCAATAGATGTTGAGAAGAAACTAAACCCTCATCAGAGCTCTAAAACAATTTATCATCAGAAGTCATATCATTCGATTTGCTCTAACTTCGTTCGATTGATTTATTACAAGGAAAAAAAATAAGGTGATAGTATCTTTTCCCTTCCATGGTGTAAACATGCATAAAAACAAATAGAAGATTGTAAATCTCAGAATAATGATCAGGATGCTTCCATCATTATGCACTAGAGTACAACAGTCCAACAAGATAGACGAAGTGAGATTTTGAAGAATGCACAAATTTAGCACCTTTCAATGAACAGGTACCAAAGTACCAGAAACATCAATTACAGACTCTTAGGAACATGGCATGCTAGCTTAAATAAAACCTTTTTAAAGCTTTGTCATAATCTACACCAATATTAAATTTACAACGTGGTAGACGTGTCACTATAGGACTATGCGGGAACAAGCAGTTCATTTTCAACTAGGTCATATGACCTGCAAATCATTCCAAAGACCAGTGAACATTACTATGTGCAAGAAGCGCTCACTAAAATCAATTCTCATAATTTAGTCCTCTAAATCAAGAAACGCTACCCACAGGTTTTTCAATCACAGAATTACACATCACCATATTCTGATCCTTATCAATTCCAGTTCTTGTGCTCAGCAAAGTATTAGGCTAACCATTAGCTTAATTTGCCCCAGGGTAAACTTTCAATTCTGCCCATTGGCAGGAATCATAGACAATGAATAAACCTTAGAACTTTCACTTAGTTTTGACCAGAATGATGCATGATATCATATCTGAAACTCGAGGCAGACTCAACCACATTCTTCATCACATTAGAATTCATGTTCCACAATAGAATGAAAGTACAGTTGGCAAGAATGAATTATTCAACAACCATACAGTTATGATAAAATCACAGCTCATATTTTACAAGTAAAAAACCACTGAAACCATGGACATCATGTCCCTATGCAGTAGGAAATCAACTGCAGACTAGCACATTCTTCCACTACAAGCTTTGAGACCAGGGGTTTCAGAACTTCCACATTTTTAGTCAAATATATGAAACATATCTGTTTGTTGGCAGATTTATCTTATTTCAATCAGCAGAAATTAATGAAGACCAAGACCCTTACCCATTAAAATCTCAGCAAATATTGCATTTTTTAACCTGTTTCCCCATTCAAATTTTCTTGATTGATTTGTCATATAAGCTTAACAGAATTAATGACCACCAGATAGCCTGAGTTTGAGTAACAGCAACCAGATTACAATATGATAGCTCATATCTGAAAACAGAAATGCCTGTCAGTGATGACGCTGTATAAGTGCCTCTACTCAATGTATAGCCACTATTGCTTAACAGCAAGATCTTCCTGTTTCTAATCCTCAAGTAATTAAAAACTAAAAAATGAGGGGATCTCTCAAGTCTCAACAATATCACCAAGCATTAAAACATTACTGTAGGCAATCATTTCACAAATATGCCAAATAATATCGATCTTCCTAGGTGTAAGAAAGAATGTGGTTGATGGATGAGCTACCCTAACTGCTATACAACTGAAAGAAATAGACCCAAAAAAGACCTCAAATGACATGATAAAAACAAATGGTATAATTATGCACAAACCAAAACCCCAGATTGAGAAGTATATGGAGACAATATACTTGTGTCAACAAGAGTGACCAGAAACAAGTAGGAGTACATAAGTGAAATAAATTGCTTAACAAACGGAATCACTTGTTTCTGGTCACTATTATTGACACAAGTACATTGTGTCCAGCACAATATCCAGATTTAATCACAACTGTAGTACTTGATGCTAGTCAAAAACAGATGGGCCAGCAAAATGTCATGAAGTTCTTATTTAGTTATATAGTTTCCAGTACAAATTAAGAAACTAAGCTTAACTAAGTTACCTGTACTCTTTGTTATTGATCCCATAGGGTACAGGCTCCATATGCAGCTTTGTCACATTGTTCCCAAAAGACGAGCCTTCTGAACTAACAGAATACAAGGGCATGTTTTGGAAGCTTACATTGCCACCAGTTTGGTAGCTTCCACTGTTACCACTGCTCCCACTAGTGATGTGCGAAGTTGCAGTTGATAAGGATTGTGAAGTAGAATGAGTTTCCACAGGCTTTCTTGAACGGTTGCGGCCTCGGTGCATGTGCCGCTCACAATATTTGGAGTCCGGATGCGCATCTTTGGAGCACCTCCATTTCTTCCCATCTGTCCTCCGGCATCTCCCTGGCTCAGGGTCAAATTTCTTCCCATAATAGGAACAATATCCAACTGCATTAAAGAATCCAAAATCAAGTCCCAAGAGTTGACTAGGAAAGGAAAACATTTAAATTATACTCTCCACTTCAAATTTATGAACATTTAATAAAGAAACGTGAATAGTAACTCTTTTCTTTTTCTAGCATCAGATTGTGAACTAAGCACTTGCCAACCAACCTCTTACTTTTTTTTTTGTTTTTCCCTAAGACTAAGTTACAAAAAGAAATGAAGACGGAAGCTAAATTCATTCGCCTACCCAAATACATATACACATAAGTCTGACAAGCAAAATTGACGACTTAACATAAGAGGACCATTAGATAAGTAGAAAGAGAGACGATTACAAGATGGGTGGTGGAAGAACCGAGCAGACAGTGCCTCGAAGCTGTGTCGAATGGGAATGACAAGATCAGGTGGGACGGGCAAGCCAGCCACAAGGTACTTATATATCATGGCTTGATGCTCCAGCTCCTGCCACTGCATTGCTGTAAATGGTGGTCTGCACCTCCCATACCCCAGTTCCCCTCCTGCTCCCCCGATCCCCACCGCTACCGACGATCCGGTCCCACTCATCTTTCCCTCTAATTACTCCCCTTCTCTTCAAGCCACACCAAAAAGCCTTCAACCAATATATCTCCTTTCACTTTCAAAAAATCTGCTCCCATAAATATAAAAAAAGCAGTCAGCAAACACACAACCAACATATGCATATAGCTTGCGCGTGTGTGCAACTTCAGAGGAGAAAAAAATAAGAATAAAAAAAGTGAACACAAGTTGTAAAAGTATAACGTATTTATTAAAAAGCTGTAGTTCAAAAAATTTACGAACGTAAAAACAGAATCTACACGCACACTTTGATTAAAGGCAAAGACAGTGGGTATATTTGTTTACCTAAGAGGGGGACAGATCTAGGGTTTGCTCAAACATGGAAGGTAGAGTTCAGGAAAAGCCGGGGCTGAAAAGTAAGAGTTTCTGAGGAATTTTTAACTACAGAACCACTGCAAGAACCCAAGATTCAGAGAATTCAGAAACATTATTTTGTGGGCATTTTCTTGATTTTGTTTTTATGGGGAAATTGTGGATTTTTACTTCAAACAGGGTTTTTGGGTTTGTGGGATTGTTGAGATTAGAGGGGGCATGGGCAGGCGGTGGGAGGCAACACAAGATTGGGTGGGGTTGGAGGCTGTGGGGATGAGCATTATGGCTGTGTGCATATACAGTTGTCCAATGATGTAACAGGTCGTGTGATTGTATGATGACTTCTTGAGTTTTGGGATTCCAATATACGATAAGATGCCAACAAAATTTGCTTCAAGGGAAGTACATGAATCAATGTTCAAATTCTAACTAGACATAATTTTCGGGATTTTTTTCATTTGTACAGAGAATAAGGCCTTCATGCGAGTAAAATGTTCCAAAAAATACTTACTCATTTTCAATTGTGCATATTCTGGAGGGGTTTTGTGAATCCTTCCTCTGTAAATATAGCACAACCTTTCAGGGAGAATTACGATCACATTATCAAAATTTTCATTTTATTGTGGACTTTATTCAAATCTTTCATTTATGACAACCGCGATGCCAAAAATTTGAAAAACTTGCACATTTAGTCTAATGGATGGAAAGGTTTGAGTTAGGGGTGAGCAAAAAAATTCGAAAAATCGATCAAACGGATTAAATCAAACTGAATTGGGTTGGTATGAATCAGTTTGAACCAAAAAATCAATTTGATTCAATTAATTTTAATCAACAAAAAGTCGAGTTGGACTGACTAAAATTTTAGTAATCGACCCAACCTGTTGATACATTTTTTTTTTAAATTCATATTGTTAAACTCAAAAAATAAAATAATAAAACATAAATATAATATTTTCTCAAATAATTTGTTTACCATCTACCCATTTTCTTTTGGGAACAAGCAAGTTGCAAGAATTGCCTTGATACCACTTGTAGATTCCGAATGTGTTGTAAGAATTGAGATTTAATGATATAATATGAAATATGTGATGTAGACAAGATTACAACGATAAAACAAGATTAAAGTAAAGCAATTGACAAGAAAGTAGAAGAGAAAACGATGTTTTATTCAAAATGATATTAAGAAAATATAAGGAACTGAGCAATAATGCTTGACCTAAACTGAATGAAGAGTCGCATATCTATAGGGACATGCTAAACCCTAAAAATACTATAAAGATGGAAGTAATATAAAAATAATATGGAATAAAGGAAATAATATATTTATAATAAAATCACGTATATTTATAATAAAATCACGAGAAAATAAAGAAACAATATTTTCCAATAAAATCACATAAAAATAAGGAAACAATATTTTTCCAAAAAATTCACCCTAATTTGGGAAACAAAATCTAACAATCTCCACTTTAATCCAAATCTCAGTACAACGAACAAAATTTCAAAATTTCTTCACCTAAAAAATATTTACGACTACATTGAAATAACTAAGCTTCTTAAACAGTAACCAAAATTCTCTAGCTCACGAAAAACATCATCCTCTGCCCGACGTCCACAAGTGACACCCGAACCCTGTCCCAGGTTCACCAAATTCCAAAAAGGATTTATAATTGATGAACAGGGTCGAAACACACCATGTAGCAGAATCTTCACAAAATGCCTTATTAGAATGTCCCTTACTAGAACTGTCACCTTCAAATATACCAAAAGCATTATAGACGTCTCCAACATCGTACCTACGCTCAATGGATTCAACCCTAGCATTTGAACACAGCGTATTCGCTGAAATTGGTGGCAAAGCAGAATCACAAACTCTTTTTCTAGCAATGTTCTAAACTTATTTAGAGCCCGTCGCAAGAGGTGCTGTACCAAATTGAGTTTCCACCACAGTACCGAACTTGTCCGGCTATCTCCTAACTGGTTCGCGCGTCAGTACAAAATGTTCAACTAAGACTTTTTCCATCTTTATAGTACAACTTGGACACCCCTTCAGACCTTCAAGACTCCATCTCTACCAGAGAACTTATACCCCTTTGAATCTAGAGTGCTCAACGAGATGAGATTCTTTTTCAAGTCTGGAACATAGTGAAATTGGTCAAGTATTATGACTGTATCATCCTGCAACCTCAATAGACCCCACCAATTCCAGCAACCCAACAAGATTAGTTGTTTCCCATAATAATTTCACTTTGCTTAGCCACCTCATATGACTCAAACAAAGTCCGATTGGGACACATATGGAACGTGCATGCTGAATTCTGAATCCATTCTTCGTTAGGCATAGATTCAATGTTAGTTATGGTCAACACCACATCTCCATCATCCGAAAAATCCTCGACAATATTGGTCTTGCTTGAATTTCTTGACTGCCTTCCATGATTTGCAGCTAAATTATCTTTAGCCTACAACTTATCACAATCTTTCTTAATCTGTCCTTTCCTCCTGCTGTAGAAGCAATACAAATTGCTGAAGTTTACCCTCGATCTATCCCTCCGTCGATCACCATGAAATACCAGAGCTCCCGCATCCCTAGACGTAACTCCAACTAGTTGTTTCATCTTCTCCTTTGAGAATAAAGCATCATACACATCATCGATGGTGAGTGTACCACGATTATAAAGAATCGTGTCCCAAAACGACGGATAAGAAGCGGGCAGTGAGCACAACAGGATTAAGGCTTGATCCTTCTTATCATACTTGACAAATGTTTCCAAATTCGCAACAATTTCCTTGAACACGGCCAGGTGATCTTCCAACGATATTCCCTCTGCCATGTGATGGGAATACAGCCTCTACTTTAGATACAGTTTGCTCGTAAAACTTTTGGTCATACACAACTGCTCCAATTTCAAACATAAAGCAATCACCGTTTTCTCCTTCAATATGTCCTGCAGAATGTTATTGGAAAGGTAAAGATGAATTTGCAATAAAACCTTCCCGTCTTTTCTTTGTTTCTGCTCTATTGTCCAATTTGCTGGCATCTTATCAAATCCAACAAAGTATCGTCTAAATCCATCTACGCCAACACAATCCTCATCTTTACTTGCTACAGCGAAAATCTCGTATTACGATCCAGCAGCGAAATATCATCTTTCAATGTAACAATCTCTAAAAATTCTCAATCAAATCATGAAAAACCTGCAGCCTAGCTTTGATACCACTTGTTGGGAACAAACAAGCTACCAGAATGCTTTGATTCCACTTGTTGATCCTGAAAGTGTTGCAAGAATTGATATTTAATGTTACAATATGAAATATGTGATGTAGATAAGATCACAACGATAGAAACAAGATTAAAGTAAAGCAATTGACGAGAAATTAGCAAATAAATCAATGTTTTATTCAAAACAACATTAAGAGAATACAACGAACTGAGCAATAATACTTGACCTAAACTAAATGAAGAGCCACATATTTATAGGGACATACCAAATTTTAAAAATATCATAAAAATAGAAATAATATAAAAATAATGTGGAATAAAGGAAATAATATATTTTTAATAAAATTAAGTGCAAATAAGAAAACAATGTTGTCCAATAAAATCACGTGAAAATAAGAAAAAAAAATGTTTTCCAAAAAATCCATTCTAATTTGGGGCACAAAATTTAACATTTTATACTAA
>NW_019259490.1:440764-443175 GCF_002742605.1 Olea europaea var. sylvestris
ACCCAACCCCAAAAAAAAATTTTTTTTTTTTTTTTTTTTTTTTTTTTTTTTTTTATTATAATTTTTTTTTTTTTTTTTTTTTTTTTTTTTTTTTTTTTTTTTTTTTTTTTTTTTTTTTTTTTTTTTTTGAAAAAAAAAAAAAAAAAAAAAAAAAAAAACAGAGGTCATTGTAAGAATTTATTTTCTAGCAAAGGTTTAGAAGAATATAGTGATTTTTCAAAATTTTGAAATTATATTAAGGATGTATTTAGAGTGAGATGAATATATAACATTTGGGAAAATTTGTAGCAAAGGTACCAAGTCTTTCGTCTATCAGCAAATTTGACCCAGACCTTTGATTTGTGCCATCAGAGTTGCCAAACCTTTAAAAATTGTGCGCATGGAGTCCAAATAGACGGAAACCATTAATTTGACTGTTAGTTGACCAGAGAATTGACATTGACCATATTTTTGACTAATTTTAAAAAGAGAAACACAATTATAATATATTAATAATTAAATGCTAAAAAATAAAACAAAACCACCACTACCACTAGAAATAGCGGTTGACGCCACAGCTACCTACCTAACATCGTCGCCACAGTTGTCGTCATCACCACCATAAAATAAAATAATATATCTAATAGGAATAGAAAATGGGTTGATAAGAAAACTCTAAGAATTTGTGGCTGCAATTAAAAAACTTCCAGGTGATCACTCTTTACAAAACTCAGCCTGAGGTGCAAAAACGTCAACCTTTTGAATCACAAGGATTCTCATCTTTGTCTATGTTTTATTATTTTTAACTTTCAACTTTTATTTAGAAAATTTCAACTTTTATTTAGAAATTCGAATAGGAAAATTAATTGTTGTTCTTGAAAAGATATCGCCTACTTCAGTTCTACGTAACATTATGTGAGTTTCATGCGACTATTTAGGGATAATTTGGTTTGTGTTTTAGTTTTGAGAGTGTTTTAAGATTGTTATAAATGCATAAGGTTTGTCAATTTAAAAATTATTTCTTAAACAGAAAATTAAAAAGCACGTTTGATTTAAATTTTTGAAAAATTATTTTATAATATTTTTATTTCATGAATTTGAAATTATATATATATAATCTTACAATATTTTTTATCCTTATAAAACTAAAATAAATAATAAATAATAAATGAGTTCAAAATATAGGAAATAAAAATAAAAATTAATGATATCGACTATAAATATATTTATCTGTATTCATTTAAATATATTTTTATTTAATTTTTATGTAAATAATTATTAAGAGCTTGAACTATTTTTATTTTTTATAATTTTATTTTTCAATTTTTTGGCCTGTTAGAGTTTTAGAATTTTTTTTTTATATTTTATCAATTTCATTTTTTTAATTTAATTTGTTAGAATTTAATTTTTTTTATTTTAAAAATTTTTAATTTTAAAAATTTTATTTAAACGTATGTTTTTTATATTTTGAGCGTTCTCAAAATTTTACCAAAAATATTCAAAATGTCAAAATTACGTTTTGATTTTTATATTATAAATTTATCATTTTTTTTTTTAGTTGAAGACGTATGTGCAATAATTTTAAAAGGTTGAAGATATAAGTGCAATGAATGGTTGGTTGAAGACATGAATGGGACATTCATTTAGGACTACCGGTTAAATTTACCATTTTTAAAAAATAATGATGTCCCTACTTACTCCTCGTCTTTCTCATCTAAAGTTACCTATTGACCAAACAATCGCAAATTTGAGGTTTTATTTGGAGATATAATTGTAAAATTGTTTTTTGATTACACATTTTATGAGATTCATATTTTTTTCTTATTTTTTAATTGCACATTTTTTAATTTTTTTTTAATTATAAAAATCTCTCCGAAACATATTCTTACACTTACATTTCCATCTATTCATGTTGGATGGATTTACCAAGCATACAATTTTGGGAAAATTAACCTGTAGGTCCACCAACTTATAGTGATTGTAGCAAAATGATCTCTAACCTTTTATTGATTTATAATGTCACCTTTTATCCTTTTAAAAAGTTTCTAATTTATTCGTGTCAACTAGTAGAGGACTCGTTTGAAATTTTACGAGGTCTAAAATGGTAATCAACATTTAATTACAATTACAAAAACAAATGAATAGAGAAATGTATGAAAAAGGGGAAAGGAAACAAGATACGTGATTCATCTTCAATCATGTTAGTTGACTCAAAATGTGATATATACTGTTATGGATTTCAAGTAGGCATCAAATTCCACCGTTAAGACTAACCTGACATGTCTTTAACTCCAAGGGATTTAACAAAATTTTGATAAAAGTTCGGTGTAAAATGAATTAAATTAGCCAGAAAACCATAAAATTTTGAAATTTTCTCCATATTTTATTTTGAGACATAAAGAATAACAAATGTAATCAAACTATGTAGTGAT
>NW_019259490.1:445142-448120 GCF_002742605.1 Olea europaea var. sylvestris
GAAGGATTGCAGTGCAGTTTGGATCACAAACCAATTGTATAACATTAAATGAAAATAATTGGAGATTACTGAAGATCCTATGCTCCCCTCTCCTTTACTCCTGCACTGAAATGCACACTATGTACTTGTCTTTGACTTTTAGTTATACTAGGGGATGGATCAGTGTTCTTGTTCTGTGATTACTACTTCGTATTTATTATTTATTACATTGTCTATCCATTTATCTATATAGTTTGAAATTAGGCTTTCAATTTTGTTGCACTGTTTTTTTATGGGGTTTTTAGATGATTTTTGGTTTATTATGTGTCTTTTATGGAATTGTTCTATTTTGAGGTTGATGCCTGCCTTACAGATGCAAAACATCATAACTGATTTATTCTTTTTAAAACACTTGTTTGTTTCTAAGTAGGGTAGTTTTGGAAACTAGAGTCGGATAGTGATTCCATTTTTCAAAGTGCGTCAAGCAACATGAGGTGGTTTGTGTATTGCTCTATGGTTTAGAAGTACACAAGAGCTGGTTAGTCTGGTAATTTACACAGCTATATTGCAATGGATGGCAGAGGGACCTGGCTGATAAATGTAGGACATAAGAGTATTGAAGTGTGCGTACCTGTGGTAGTGGATTTGTTGAATGCATCCATAATTTGTGGCTCCAATATTGTTACAAACCCCCAAATTATATGTTTACAGTAGCATTAATTGGTGAAAATGCTTGAAAAACTTTACTATTGTGTTCACCAATGACTTATAAAGCTTGATTTGTAATTTCTGAAGCAGGAATCAAAGAACGTTCCGACCAAAGAAAAGTGCGCCATCAGGCAGTAAGGTGCTTTTTTTGCTATACTAAAGAGATGTGTCCTCCCCCTTATGTTCTTCCAATTTTTATGCTGTTTTCCTATTACTGCCTTCTTGTGAAGTTAAGCGTCTTGTTCTGTGCTGCAATTCCACTAAAAACTAGTGTTATGAAAATTGGACCAGACCGGTTACTGGATCAGCAGAGCTCGAAAACCATTTATTATGTAACCGGTGTAAACCCTGCTCACCTGGTTGGTTAACCGTGAACCAGTAAACCTGGATATGGGTTAACCAAATTGGCTGGTTTGCACCTTTGAAAGCAAAAACAGTGAAAGAATTGTTTAGAGAAGGGGAAAAAATGGACAAGTGACGAGAAAGGGATGAAAAAGGAAGGGGAAGGTCACCTTTACCGGTGCCTTCATTGGCGAACAAATGTGAAATGAGATCTGCGATTTTTAATACTTATTGGATGAAGTGTAAAGATAATGAATGTTGAGGAGAGCAAAAAATCTAATTAATAAAATATACACTGTTCCTATTAACCAATTTAAGAGAGAACAAATTCATTTATATGGACTTTTTTGACTTCTCACTCTCCAATAATGATGAAATTAACATGAANTGATTTGATTTGATGTTAATATATAATATGAATTGTTGTACCAAATAATGAATTTTTATTAGACAACATGGTGATCGAGAGATCTAACAAAGGGTTGAGAATTTACTCAGTTTTGTTATTCATTCACAGATAAATATTAACATAGGATTTGATTGTATGTTGCAAGGAAATATTATTGCAAGATATAAGTTCAAAGCTGTAGAATATGATTTGATTAGATGATTGGAAAACGGGATCAGAAGAGGGATTGGAAATTGATTTATTGGTTTATATGGCATATATTGGCGGAGCCTTGATCTGCTGTCAGTTACTATGTTTTCCGTTAATTAGTTAAATTACGATCAAATGTTTCACAGTGGTTATTGTCCCTATTAAATGCTCCCGCCGCGGCCATTTACATATGGATGCTTATTTATTTTCAAACTATCGTATTGCAGATTAGTTTCATGTGATTTTTTTTATTTTTCTTCTTGCAAAGAGGCATTAATATTCTTGAGGAATATGTTCTTGCATCAGATAAATTGGAAGTACTGAGATTTTCATTCTTTAACACTACTCTGTGACTGAATGAACTCAAATCATATTTTTATTACCAATCCAATCATACTCAGTGAGCCTTTCATTTGTCCTGTTGGTGCAGGATTAACTTGTACAACATTTTCCGGATCAACAAAACTTTTTAAAATTAAACGACAATAATTCTCTATCTGTAGTGCCCTCAACTCCTACTTTTAACATAGTTTGCATTCAAATTGCTAGCTTCCTACACCGTAATACTCAACTAGACCAACAGCTTACATGATAAATTAGTGTGGCAGAGGAGACGATGCAAATACTTAAATCCCTCCACGCCACGTTTTTTCATTAGATAGATATCCTTCTACTGGTAAATCTCTTAATAAGTTCTTTAGGGCTTCTAATGCAACTAGCTATCTTATCTGATATCAAGTTATTAAATCCATCGGTACCCCAATTTTAGAACTATCCTTTTAAGTTGCTTTGGTTTCACCCTTACGGTTCCATTCTCATGTTCTATAACTATGTTATTTCTTTACCAACGATTAATAACTTATCAGTCATCACCAACTTATGTTGCATCATTTGATTCCCACCGATGATGGAGCTGCATTCTACATGATGCATTTGAAACGAATTTTCCAGCAAAGGAATGTACACTTCATATGATATACCAGTATCTATATCCCACGAGAGTATACATTGTTGCTTACTTTTTAACATATTTGAACACGAAAGTGTCATTTCATTCATGGGTTACTCCCTAGCTAACCCATGCACATTTCATGAGACCTATTCATTTACTAGGACATGAGACCAACTAAAGAAACACGAACAAAGTTGGACATGAGACCAACCAAAGGAACACGAACAAAGTTGTTTAAGTTGTCTAATGGTCTTAAACTTGATTATTGGATTGGCTAAGGTTAATATCAATTTTTTTCTTTTTCAAGTTTAATAAATTCAGATCATTCGCGTGTTAAGAGGCACGCCTTGTATGAGGCATTCATTATTGTCATCGAAGCTTAAGATTTAGGTTCTCCTT
>NW_019259490.1:450949-484145 GCF_002742605.1 Olea europaea var. sylvestris
GCCTGTCCAACCACTTACCGGCTGACCTGGGATCGGTTTCACTGGTTCTGCTGGATGGCTTGGTTACTTAAAATACTAATTTTACAACTTTCAGCCTAAAACATGTGAAGGCTGAGAATTTTTTTTTTGTCCATATACTGGCTGGCTCATTTATATCCTATATCTTCAGTGCTGTGGTAAGAAGAATCAGATGTGGGGTAAAAAAATGATACATCCCAGTACTTTGTTTAAGAAAATATTGTTGTAAAGCACTGTTATGAAACTAATTTTTTTAATTATAAAATTTGAACAACTTAAAAAGGTAGAAGTGCTATAAAAAGAAAAAGAAAATTTAGATTGGAATATTTTTTGGTTATTATAAAAAGGTGTGTTGTTGCAATTATATTCAATTTTGTTATTTGAAAAGATGTGAAAACTGAAAAAGGAGCAAGCCCAATAAAATTATTATCTCGTCAATTTAATTTTTTTTCCCATTTCAATTTACTCTTTCATATTTTATTTTAATTTAATTACACACTATAACAACTATAAAATTATTAAGCAATTCACCATTTGTCAAATTTAAAAATAAATGTACCGAAATTTAATTATTATTAGGTGCTTTTGTCTATATAATATTAGTTAATTTGAAAAATTACCTTATTTTTGTATTTTATCAACTTATTTATTTGTTACAACTTGATCGACCTCCGTTTTGTGTAGATCCTTGATCCTTCAGCTTTCTGGGTCAATGTCCGGGCTGGTTATCAAATTCGAAGAACCCATTCTCTTCTCTTTTCCTCACCTTCTGTTTCTTGGAGCCTGTCATATCCAAATTTCATTTGATTTGTGCCAGGGGAAGGGAAAAAAAATGAAAGAAAAAGGAAAAAAGTGCATATGAAAATAAGAAATCATAACTTTTGAAGGAAGTTGGTTGTCCTTCCACTGATAAGGAATACTTCTAAACAATGAGGATGTAAAAAACATAAAATGCACATGTAAAAGAATGTTTATAAATTCAAAAATTACACACCGTTGCTGAATGATGTTGATATTACTGATGCATACCAGTCCTAGGTCATATCCATTTTTTGCTTGTATGCTTCAAGAATTTCCTCCCAGGACATAAACTGAAACTTGATTTTCAATTTCCAGCGGTTGATTTCTTCAACCAGGTTAATCTGCTCTACGGAACCCTCACAGAGTTCTGTACTCCAGAAAACTGTCCAACAATGTCTGCTGGTCCCAAGTACGTCTGTGTAATTATTACTTGATTTTCATTTCACAGAGTAGCCATTCAATAGGTTCATTATCATGTAAAAGAGAGAAAGATGTGTTGGTTTGAATATTCAAGCATCTTACCAGTTGATAGAGAATTTCTATTTAAAAGGAGGAAAGTTAACTAGAAATATACAGAGCTTCCTTGTAGATTTTATTCATTCTTGTTTTTTAATTTTTTTTCTTTTTCAAAACCACCCAAGGGAAAGGTAAAGAAACCTGGAAAATACATCCCAAAGGTAAAGAACAAGTTGATATCTGACAAGTAAGTTTAGCACTAGTGAAGAAGCTTGCCTTGTGCACCCCAGTCATGGACAAGTTTCAAGGTTTTGAATAATGATCATCATTGCTTTTACTATTTACCTCAAGAAATTGAAGTTAATCAATGGATTGTATACTCATCAAACTTGGTTTCTCAGCTGCATTTATAGAGGAGAAAAATAGACCTCCTTTTTTAATTTGCCCTAAAAGTTATACCTATGAAAGTTCTGTTTATATTGGCAACTGTTAGATGCTTCCAAACATTACCTTCTCATTTATGCCTGACTTTGCAAGTTGCTCTGATTCTCTTGAAGATTTTAACGACGTATATTTTTTACTGTTTTTTGTTTTGTTAAAATAACTTAGCATGTTTGGCTGTGCTAGAATTAGGTCTAATTTATTTTGCCAAACATGACACTCTCAAGTAACTTTTTGTACTAACAAAACTTACGTTCCTAGAAAGTAAGTCGACTTTTAAGCACATCCAAACTTTCAATTAATCCATGCTGGGGTATTGATTGTTGTCATAAAAGCTGGGTCAAACTATAACCATCTTGTTAATATTACACGAGTAAGCTTCCTTCACCTTTAGGAGAATCCTACTACCAACTTTTCAGAGTACAATTTATGGAATTACAATAGTTCTGCATAGATTTTTAACAAAATTGTATTTTAATAAGAAATGTTACTGAACTTCTCAGAATTTTTTTTTTTTTTTTGGCAGGTACGAGTACAGATGGGCAGACGGTGTACAAATCAAGAAACCTATCGAGGTTTCAGCTCCTAAATATGTCGAGTATTTGATGGACTGGATCGAAACCCAGTTGGACGATGAATTGATATTTCCTCAAAAGCTTGGTAAGAATTGAACTGCTTCCGAGTGTGTTTCATTGCGTGCTTTATAAAGTAGAAGATAGTTGTCCGCATTATATATTGGCACACCATATTAACGAATACAATATTTGTAGGCACGCCGTTTCCTTCCAACTTCAGGGACGTTGTGAAGACTATATTCAAACGCCTGTTTCGTGTATATGCACACATATATCACTCTCATTTTCAGAAGATTGTGAGTCTAAAGGAGGAGGCTCATCTAAATACCTGCTTCAAGCATTTTATATTGTTCACCTGTGTAAGTTCTTCGATTCTTGGGAGCTAAATTGTTTCTTCGTAATATTTTCACACTGCTCCTTTCTCAGACATCAAATTCAAATAATTTTAGAAGAATCAATGTCTTTTTAATTTCTTTCTTTGTGCTTAACATAAAAACCATTTCTGTCCCGTGGTAGTGAGGAAGTCGAGCCCTCAGCCATTTACAAATGTTACAAAACTTTTTAAAATTTTCGTTGAATGCTTCGAACGCAGGAGTTTGGGCTGATTGACAAGAAGGAGCTGGCTCCACTTCAAGAGCTCATAGAATCCATTGTTCCTTACTGAAAGTGCCTTGTATTTTCCTGTCTGAACTGACATTATCTAGGCACAAATGAGATGATGTAATGCTATAATTGTGTGCACACAGTTCCTGGAGTAAACTCAAGGTTTTGCATATACTTTCAGTAATATATTTTAGCAGATTGCCTTGGCAAGACTTTTTTTGTTAGAATTCTTGCACATATTGTTCGTTCTTGGAAGTTCTAAGAGAAGTCGATATCTATATCTTTTGTTGAAGGATCAAATGACAAGAAAGATTGGGAAATCAATCTTAAATATTGCAGGCTATTGCTGTTCTGTTACCNTATATCTTTTGTTGAAGGATCAAATGACAAGAAAGATTGGGAAATCAATCTTAAATATTGCAGGCTATTGCTGTTCTGTTACCCCAATGTGGTTGCTCTCCTTTCTTTTGATAAGGAAAGCGGCAAATACCTGGGAGACGAACAAGCTAGATAGTGGGTTGATAAAAAATCGAATATTGTTCAATGTTTTCTTCATCCATAACTCAACTTTAATGATATAGACAATAATGTTGAAATTTAAAAAAAAAATTAATTGAAAAATAATATTACAAGTATAATGATGGTTGGAATTTTTAAACGAATGATCCAAGATAAAGTCGAAAGCAAAAAAATGAAAAGGTCTATTGTAAATGTATCTAAAATCAGCCTTATATTGTTTAATGTCTATCAAACCCCTCATGATATAAGACTCTAGAAACGAATGTCATTTTTATAAATTTTTTATTTTTTTACAATTTGTTCGTCCTTATAACCCGGTTCAATAAGCAGCATGGTTGCAACACCTAGTAAGTAACGAGTTTGCAAGGCCCAAGTAATAAATTTCATAATCAATTAGATACATTCATTTGAATAATTGAATCGTATCACTCTTGTTCGTAAGAACTCTAGCTCCTTACTGTTTTTTACGTGCTGCCTCCCCACGAATCTTTCTTGAGGAGCTGCACGTAGAGCCATAGTCGGAATTTGATGCTATTCGATGGCATACTTGCACAAGATTAGGAAAAGTATTGATATATGCATTTGGTGACATATTTTATTTCTTCTATATTAACTAAATATTGGAAGATTATTTGTATTGTCAGCTCATGTTTTTAAAAAAAATGTTATATGGGTAAATTCGAACCCAAATTTGATAGATTGAGTTGAGCTTCTGTTGCGGTAATTACGCGAACTTGAATTGTTTCATTAAAATATTCGAACTGGACCACTTGACGTCCAAACCTAATTAGAATGGCGAACTAGATCAAAATTATTTAATTATCGATTTACAATTTAGAACTAGATCAATTAAAATTGGTTCAAATAGTTCTTCAAGTGATTCTAGAAAATGTACACGTCTTGTTTTGAAAATAGATTATTCAAGTCAATTACCAATTTACAATTTACTACCAAAAACTATCTTTATTGTATTTTGACTTTTATACCTTTTCACGAACCCAATCATATAGTTGTTGAAGAATACCAATCTTGAAAATTATTATTCAAAAGAAAAAGAAAAGCAAATGCATGAAAATTCTTCATCCTTTTATTGACTTGTGCGTTGAAAGAGAAGGTTTCACTTTCTAAAGTGTTTTTAGATATTATAAGCGGTTGAAAAATAGACTTATGTGAAGAAAAATTCAACAATTGATAGTCCCAAAATGTGCAAAATTCATAAATTTTATCTAGAAACTGCGCGTCTCATTTTTTCAACACTCATTTTTAATCGTACATTTGTTCATAAAATAATATTACGAGTAAATCGAAAATTTTTCCTTATTTTTTAACAACATGGTATTAAAAAATCACTATTTCAAAATTTATTTAATTCCAAGTTTTCATTAAAATGGAGTCCAAACAAATGTAAATAAAAATTTTTGTGCCGCCCCTACATTAATTTTAGAATCTTGTTTTCAGAAAACACATTGGGGACAGTGATGGTGTTTTATTAAATAAAAAAGAAAGAATAATTGAGATTTAAGTAGAATAATAACAGTGGATTTGGGATACTAGTGTCTTTTGTGATTTGATTAAGTACAAGAATTTGCTTGCTCACTGTTAAGACTTGAAGTTCATCTTAATAAGATCAATCTTATTAAGAAGAGTGATCCAAAATTTATTTTAGTTGGTCAATATTTCGATATTTAACTGATGTGAGATCTATTCATTTAACATGCCCTCGCAAGATAGTGGTTCTTTTTTGAATAGACCAATTTTGAAATTCGCGTGCTCATTTTTAAAACTTAATCGGATCGAATAACTCGTTGGAGCTTACTGGGCTCTGATACCATATTAAGACTTGAAGTTCATCTTAATAAAGTTAACCTTATTAAGAGGAGTGATCCAAGATATATTTAAGTTGGTCAATATTTCGGTATTTAACCGATGTGTGATTTATTCACTTAACAGCCCCCGCAAGATGGTTGTTCTTTTTTGAACAGACCAATCTTGAAATCCGCGTGCTCATTTTTGAGACTTAATTAGATCGAATAGTTCGTTAGAGCTTTCTGGGCTCTGATACCATATTAAGACTTGGGTTTCATCTTAATAAGGTCAACCTTATTAAGAGGAGTGACACAAAATCTATTTAAATTGATCAATATTTCGATATTTAATTGATGTAGGATTTATTCTCTTAACACGCCCCCACAAGATGGTGGTTCTTTTTTGAACAGACCAATCTTAAAGTAACTAAATAGTTCGTTAAAGTGATAACGATATTCTATTCAGGCCTGTTTGAGCCCCATTATTTTGAAATAAACAGTGATTTGATAGTATTTCAACTATAAATTTTTCAATATAATAATATTACACGCAAATATAAAATTTTTTCTAATTTTTTAACTACACTTTCTCCATCAATTTACCATTCGAAAATACATTCTTCAAAAATAACGTGGCTCATATACACACTAAATTTATTACTTGTAACGATCAACGGCATCCAGAAGCAGTACTACCTACTTCCTTTTTAGATCCAATGACGAGATACAACCGACAATAATCAGATTTGACTTGAGTTTTTTTGCCTGATTCTAACACCGTGTTAGTATATAAAAGTTTAATTTGTCAAACAAGATGACACATACTCATTCAACTCTTGTATTAAAAAGATTGATCTAACTACCAAATCAAATTTGTTGTTGGTACCTTAGTATTTTGATAAATCTTAGAAACAATAACAGAAGAATCCCATGTAATAATCGACTCTCTAACATTGTTTATGTAAAAAATTCTCTTTTACTAATAAAATTTCAAACAAGAGAACATTTATTGTGCAAAACAAAAATTAAAATGTGTGATTAAAAATAGTATTTCGTTATCTCCAAACAAATGAGAATGATGAGAATGTTAAGATTTGACGTCCATCTTAACAAGGTCAATCTTATTAAAAGGAGTGATCCAAGATCTATTTAAATTGGTCAATATTTCAGTATTTAACCGATGTGTGATTTATTCCCTTAACATGCACCCCGCAAGATAGGGACTCTTTTTGAGCAGACCATTCTTGAAATCGGTATGCTCATTTTTGAGACTTAATCGGATTGAATAGCTCGTTGGAGCTCTGTTACCATGGGGTCCATCTTAATAAGGTCAACCTTATTAAGAGGAGCGGCTCAAGATCTATTTAAATTGGTCAATATTTCAATATTTAATCAATGTGAGATTTATTCCCTTAACTGAGAATATAAAATAAAAAATTTAATAGAAGGTCAAAATTAATAAAACCTAACTCATACGTGTAGATTTTATTTTTGAAATTAGCTAGGTCAACAGTGCTGATAACCTAACTTGGGTACCTATTTTTGCAAGTGACATCTGCTAGCCAAAAGAGATTTGCCGTACAAGTGTGTTATCTTAGTAGACACGAAACAACATTAAATAAATAGAAAGAAACCTTGATTTTCAAGAAAAGCAACAAATGATTCCACATAAATATTTTCTTATTTTGCCTTAGGGTTTATCCCTGCAAAACGACACTTAAACGTTTTGTTAAATGCTTCAACTGGATGCTGACCAAATTTGATTAGTTTACACACAACAAAAGGGTAAAAATAATTTTGACTTACCAAATTTAGCATAGATTTTTCACTATTCTAAAGAAGTTGTAATTTCATTCCATATAATTGATTCAAGTCTTCAAGCTTTCAACTTTGTATCACTCGTCTCTTCAAGTTGACGATTTTCGTTCATTTAATAGTTAAAAAGTCATATTTTATTTATATTTAACGAAAATTATGAGTTTAATCATTTTTTTTTATAAAACCTAAATCAAATTAGAGATTTATGTGTTTTTTTAATGAGAATATGATAAAAACCGCTCATTAGGGATCTTGATGCTACAAAAATTAAAGGTTGAAAATTGTATGCACAAATTTTTCCCTTTGATAGGCAAATTTATTAATGGTTTATTGATAAGAGTAGTAAAATGAATAGTAATGGATCCAATAAAATGTATTGGTTAGTAATGAGTAGTAGATATGAATGCACAGCTAAATTTAATATTTTACTGTAATATAATTTATAAATTGTATACAACCGGTGGCTCAATTAGTTGGGGATCTCCATGGTTCCAATATACTAACAAAACTTAACAAATCCAAAACCATTTGAGCCTCATACATTAAAACCTATTTATTTCAAACTCATTTTCGGCTACACATTAGAAAAAAATTTACTTTTTATAAAATCTATTCTAAAAAATGGGGCTAATCAAGGCTATATTTTCATCTACAATGTTCTAAATAAAACTAAAGTAAATTCAATAGAATTCCAGAAAAGAAATAATTAGTTAATTTAACCATTCACCTATTTTTAGAAAGCTTTCAAAACTAAATTAACACATCCATCAATGAAAATATTCATATTGGTTGTTCTATGTAACTTTCATAAGTTTCACCTATAATCACATGCATGGGACCTAAGTAGTTGGTGTGTAACAAAAAATTGAAACCCTATGACAAATTCTATAAATAGGCCACAAACCCATAAATCACAACATCTTCATAAATAATTATAGAAATAGAGAGAAATATATACATATATAAAGAAAGAGAGATGGAAAAAAGCAAGGTTTTGATAATTGGGGGTACAGGTTACTTAGGGAGGAGATTGGTTAAGGCAAGTTTGGCTCTAGGTCATGAAACATACATTTTACATAGGCCTGAAATTGGTATTAATATAGATAAAGTTGAAATGCTAGTATCATTCAAAATGCAAGGAGCTCATCTTGTACCTGGTTCTTTCAAAGATCTCAATAGTCTTGTGGAAGCCGTGAAGCTGGTCGACGTAGTAATCTGCGCGATTTCTGGCGTGCATGTTCGTAGTCATCAGATTTTGCTTCAACTTAAGCTTGTTGAAGCTATTAAAGAGGCTGGAAATGTCAAGGTTAGAACATTACGTGTTATGCATGTTTGTTATACAGGATTACTTAGGACAATATAATCGATTTAATCTATTTTTCTCAATTACGAGTGTCTGGTTGTAAAATATTTATGAGCGTCGAAAGTTATTTTTTGGGTTGTTTCGTAGATATAGGGTTTCTGAAATGCTTTTTAAGACAAGTTTTTGTTGTTAAAAATGCTATGTCTGTTTGAGTCTCATTATATAAAAACTTATTTTTTTTCTCAAATTTATTTTCAATCACACTATCCTTAAATAAAATAATTTTACTCGTAAATGCAAAACTTTTTTCTTTTTTAACCACCCATTCTCCGAAAAAATCACTATTACAAAACACATTCTTACAAAAAAAAAGGGCTCAAACACGCCGATAATTTCTTGTAGAAACACTATTTTTTTTTTCTTCCATAGTTAAGTAATGTGGGTTTTACCCTATCCCGATTATGTTTTCTGACTAATTATATCAATGCCACAAAATGCACGTCAAATGGATTTTTGTAGAGATTTTTACCATCTGAGTTCGGAATGGATCCCCGAAAATTAATGGATACGGCCATGGATCCCGGAAAGGTGACGCTTGATGAGAAGATGGTGGTAAGGAAAGCAATTGAAGAGGCTGGGATTCCTTTCACCTATGTCTCTGCAAATTGCTTTGCAGGCTATTTTTTGGGAGGCTTATGTCAATTTGGCAAAATTCTTCCTTCTAGAGATGCTGTCATTATACATGGAGACGGCAATAAGAAAGGTAGCAATGAACCGAACATAGTGGCAAAAATCATTCAAGTAGTAAAACCCTAAATTTATTCGAAACGAGAATTAGTTTCTTAAAATTTGTTGTCTTTGATTTGGGCAGCAATATATAACAATGAAGATGATATAGCAACCTACACCATCAAAACAATTGATGATCCAAGAACCCTCAACAAGACAATCTACATTAGTCCTCCTAAAAACATTCTTTCACAAACAGAAGTTGTTCAGATATGGGAGAAGCTTATTGGGAAAGAACTGCAAAAGATTACTCTCTCGAAGGAAGATTTTTTAGTCTCAATGAAAGGTACTTACGATCTCGAAAAATTATAAACATTATCCCAATTCCACAAAGGATAAATATATATGTACAAACAAATATGTACAAAATGAGTTACTTACTCTCACAAACAAGTGGCTCCCACGTGAATTTAAAAAATATCGGCTCGTGGTCCCCACCTCCTATTGTGAGTAGTGAGTAAAGGATTTTGTAAAAAAAGTTTGTAAGTATAACACGATCCCTTCAACAAATCTCCTCACACATAGATTACATTCATTTTTCCATCAAATACCTAACATTTGTACAATTATTTTATATCAGTGCTCGACTATGCTCAACAAGTGGGATTAAGCCATTATCATGATGTTTGCTATGAGGGATGCCTTACAAGTTTCAAGATAGGAGATGAAGAAGAAGCATCTAAACTTTATCCAGAGGTTAAGTATACTACAGTGGAAGACTACCTCAAGCGATATGTATGAAGACTTGAAATTATAGTTACAATATATGTAATGTGCATGGTCCAAGAACATTTGGCTTGTACCTTTGAATGTTTTTTTATTTAAATCAATCATCATTTTATTATTTTACTGAGAATTTAACATATATAGTGCATATTTAATAAAATTTTATCAACTGTAAATAAAAGAAACTTTAATTTCAAGTACACATATCATGATATTCATAACTTTTACCAATTTTTTAATCACATATTTCACTAATTTTTATCGAAATTTGCTAAAACATTTAAAGAAAGTTTGTCACACACAGCCCCACAGTTTAAATATCTTAATATAATATGAGGGAATTTAACTTTAAATTATATAAGGGAATATAGTAGATATAGTGGTGGCTTGTAAGAAATTGTGGACAAAGATGTATGAAAGGACCTCTAATAAAGAAAGAAATAATCAATTTTGGAAGAACTTATTGTCAACCTCTTTCAGATATAAATCTATCTGATTCAAACAAAATATGGTTTGTTATTATTATAATATGACTTGTTACATAGTGTTAGCACCTAAATTTCCATCTTAAAAGGTCAATCTTATTAAGAAGAGTAGTTCAAAGTCTTATAAGTTGGTCTATGTTTTCATTTTTATTCGATGTGAGATTTTATCATTTAACATGTCTCGCAAAATGGTGACTCGTTTGAGCAGACTAATTTTGAAATCCGTATTCTCATTTATTAAGTTTTAGTCGGATCGAATCGCTCGTTGAAATTTAATGGGCTCCGATACCATGTTAAGACTTGTAGTTCCATTTTAAAAGGATAGTATACATTAGAATTTAGTCTTCGCCATAATATTGCAAAAAATAGGGTTTGCATGGTTTTGCTGGGTATAGGAGATCAAACATCTCACGACGTGAGTCGATGATAGCCATGCAATAAAACCTTGAAAACACGGAAATCACAAATAAATTCCTAATAAATTCAACAAATAAACAAGGTTTAATTCTCAGAGCATTTTGAATCTTTCCATTTGCTGTAGTCGCATTTTCAAGTATTGTGGAGTGATATCACCAGTCCGCGAAAACAAAAAGTATGTGACAATGTACCATATAAGGCAGGCTGCGTTGTTCATAGGTCAAGAGCTGCTGGGCTGGTACAATTTTGCGAAAATGTACTTGAAATCCTTTTTCAAAATGATGAATATCGCAAAATACATAGGACGATGGAATGAACTCAATACTTCTTTTACATATATACTAGAATTCTATTAGAAATAGTTTTTTCAAACTATCAACTAGACTTGAATTTTCCAAATTTGTAATTGTGTACGCTCGAGGCTCTGTTAGAATGATCAAGCAAGAAGTATGATGAGATATTGTCTTCGATTAGGCAATCTACCATATTGAAACTCACAACGTCGTGTTTTCAAAGATTTGAGAAATTTCAAAACTTGGAAAGGACTGATCTCAAAAGAGAAGTCAATACATTGAAACTTAACCACTTAAGAAGTAATTATAATATAGACCAAAAAACCCCTTATTTCTTTATCATTTAATCTCACACCACCTTATATATGTGAATATTCGATTTCTGAAACATGGAATTAGACTTCTTGTAGGCGCAGTGTACAGATAGCTCTTGTTTCCTGACCTGCTGTGACACATCTCACTATTTACCTTCCTCACAAAACTCCAGGGGTGAGGCGGTGGGAGCCTTCAAGGTTGGGGTTCAATGTCTTTTTTTTTTTTTTTATCAATCGAAGCATGATAGAGGATATCACATCACATTTTACATACAATAAGAGGGTAGCTTTGTATTGATAAAAACCCTAGTTTAAAGTATGCATTGATATGATTATATTTGTTACTTTTCTTGAAAATAAAAACGGTATGAATAAATAAAGTCCCCGTTTAATGTAGATAAAAATTAGTTTTTTAGTAGATTTGGATCAGAATAAATGAAATTACGATTGAAAATTTGTGAATCTTATGAAATATACGATTAAAATTAATTATAGACTTTGATTTAAATTTTTAAAAAGTTTTTAAACTACATAGGGACAAATGCCGACTCTTTGGAGATTTCATTTGACATACCACCACATCTTTTCATATCTTTTCATATTAGTCAAATATGTTAGCTCAACAACCCTATCTATGACCTTGTTATGCTCCATTCATTTTACGGCTACACCAATTGTAAGTTCATGTTGGCTTGTCGACGAATCACTTGATTTGAAAGTTTAAGACAAATATCTCATTTAAATCTTATCTTTAAACCATTCTATTTTTCTATCAAAACCAAATCTATTTCATCTCTGTATTAATTATTAGGATTAGTTCGCCAAATACTCTCTTCAAAATATCATATTTTATTAATTCATGTTTGGTAGGGATTAAAATCAAAATTTTAGTAGATTTTGATAAAAATTGATGAGATTTGTGATTAAAAAATTGTGATTTCATAAAATATGTGATTAAAATTAATTAATAGATTTTATTTAACTTAAAATTTAGATTTTAATTCCTACCAAATATGGACTATAAAAATATTTTCCCAATAAAGAAGTTGAAATTTTCTTTTTTATTTTATTTTATTTTAATTCCTACCAAATATGGACTATAAAAATAGTTTCACAAGAAAAAAGTTGAGCCCCTGTTTATTTCAGATTAAAATTTGATTTTAATCTAAATCAAAATCAAACAATCAATGCTAACCACATTTTTCACGGGTCCCACAACTTTTTAACCATATATTTTAAAACCTTCTATCAAAATTTACTAAAAATCTAATTTTAATTCCCACCAAACACCATTTGAAAATTTTTCTATTCCATTAATTGGACGATATACACAACCTAAGCTAATGATACGTCATATACATGAAATCTATGAAAGATGCATTTACCTACTAAAATTACTGTGTCAATTGAACAAAAAAAATTCGTTCTTATCATATTTTATTTTCCTTTCAAACCTTATATTCCAAACAGATATAATAACAACTAGATTTTTCAAAAGTTTGAAAGAATATGTTCCAAATAGAATTTAACACTTTGAAAATTTTTGAAGTAATGATAAAAACGAGAAAACAAACTATTTTTCCAGAAGTTTGAACAAATTCAACTCTTTTAAAATCGAAAAGTTTGATTGTTTACAGAATTGAAAATTACTACTTAAATAATGTTTTGTTGTACATAATTATATGTATATATTGAATGACAAAACTCACTATGCTTCATGTGTGTTTTTGCTTTTTCTTTAAATAAAAATTTTCTCGTATTTCATTGATGTTCTCATAATGAAATATATAAACGGGGGCCTCCGGGGTCACCAACTTTTGAGGGGTCCCCTTCATTTTTTTTTTTTTTTTTTTTTTTAAATTTTTTTTTTTGTTCAAAGTCTTGTTTGGTGTTAATTGAAATCGAAATTTTAATATAAATCAAAGTCAAAATTAATTTTAATAACATATTTCGTGGAATCCTTAACTTTTATCAAAACTTATTAAAAATTTGATTTTAATTTCTACCAAACAAGGATAAAATCACAATAAATTTGAAATTTCTCTCTCTCTCTCTCTCATCTTTTACTAAAATTTTAACACTTCTAATTTTTTTAAATTTGTCTATTGAATTATTATATCTACTACAAATTTTTACTTGCCAACCAAATTTTCAATTAATTAGAACTTAAAGTTGTATTTTCTCCTATCTTATTTGTATATATGGAATTAATGTGTCTGAACTGATTACATCCAATTTAATTTATATTTAATAAATTGTGTCTAATTGATTGATTATTAGTATTGAATATTGGTCATATGTTTTTCCCCTCGATTATTTGAATTAATTGTTTGTATCAAATACACTATAAATTTTTTAAATGTAAATATGTTTTTTCTTGTGATGAGCAAAATATTAATAAAATGACTGTTCGAAATCAAATAGATGAAAATGATAAGTAAAATATTAATGAATAAATATTTTTTAAATGTAAATCTGCATGTTCTCGGATCAAGTATGAATTATTCAAAAATCAAGAATAAAGCATTTGATTTGTACAGAGTTTGATTGTGTTCTCCTAACTCAAAATTTCTGCATCTGCCCCCCAGGATAGAACTTGTGGTTGACAATGTTTGGTTTGATTCAAATTAGCATAATTAAAAGTTTATGGGCCAAGCCAAAAATTATTTTGAAGTTTTATAATGAAGTGGTATATAGAAAGTTGTCTAAGGACTTCCATTACAACTTTTTTTTTTGTTTTTTGTTTTTATAACCATGAATGTTCGGGCTAGCTTACGAGGACTTCCATTACAATTGAGGAAAGAAAACTTATCTTTAGGATGTATGGTTGAAAATATGTTACGAGTATGGGTCTTTCATTCGGTTTAACCCAACAGAGAGAAGAAGCCTCCGTTTGGCTTAAATAAAAGAGTTGATAAAAAATTTAAATCAACGTTAATAATTAATTTTAACTATATTTTTATGAAATTTAACATTTTTATCAACTTTTCAATCATATGTTTCATGAACTTTTATCAAAATTGACTAAAAAGTTAAATTTTAGCAAAACCAAATAGGGCTAATTATGTGAGAGGAAAGGTGTTTAGCGTGAGAGAGAGAGAGAGAGAGAGAGAGAGAGAGAGAGAGAGAGAGAGGTTATATAAAGGTCATGAAACGTACGTTATGCAACGGCCTGAGACTGAAATTGGTGTAGATATTGATAAAGTTGAAACTCTAATATCATTCAAAAAGCAAGGAGCTCATCTTGTACCTGCTTCTTTCGAGGATTACAAGAGCCTCGTGGAGGCTGTGAAGCTGGTCGACATCGTAATCTGTGCAGTTTCCGGCGTACATATTCGGAGTCACAGTATTTTGCTTCAACTCAAGCTTGTTGAAGCTATCAAAGAGGCTGGAAATGTAAAGGTAAAAATATAGGATTAAGCTGCTCGTATAGGTGCTTTCGCCAAAGTTTTTTATGGTGACGAAACTGGATTGGCTAGTTTGAAGTTGTTTTGGTCAAACCGCCAATGAATCAAGTGTAAATCTGTCAGTGAAAATCCCTGACAATGTAGCACGACTCAAAAATATATAAGCTTGCTCATTATGAATCTTGTGTGTTTGGTATATCTACAGACGGCTGGATTCGACTAGATAGTAACACAATTGACAAGATTTTAACTGAAAGATTTTGATTTTTGTAGAGATATATACCATCTGAGTTTGGTATGGATGCTGCAAAAATGAAGAATGCAATGGAACCTGGAAAGGTGGCATTTGATGACAAGATGGTGGTGAGGAAAGCAATTGAAGAGGCTGGAATTCCATTCACTTGTGTCTCTGCAAACTGTATTGCGGCCTATTGGCTGGGAGGCCTATGTCAATTTGGAAAAATCCTTCCTCCTAGAGATCATGTCATCATACATGGAAATGGCAACCTAAAGGGTAAGCACATCACACACTAAAGGCATCCATGGTCTTACGACTCTGCGGAGGCATTTTTTATTGGTACATCTATAGTTGCTCGAGTTATTTATTTTGCTAATCCGAATTGAAGGGAGATATGAGATCGGTTTATTTCTGATATCATGTTTGTATTCTCATACAGTTTTTTTTTTTTTAATAATTTATTTGGGCAGGAATATATGTGAATGAAGATGATATAGCAACCTATACTATAAAAACAATTGAAGACCCCAGAACCCTCAACAAGATAATCTACATTAGTCCTCCTAAAAACATTCTTTCCCAAAGAGAAGTTGTGCAGAAATGGGAGAAGCTTATTGGGAAAGAACTTCACAAGATTACTCTCTCTAAGGATGATTTCTTAGCCTCCAAAAAAGGTATGGACAATCTCAAAATATTATATTCCTTATGTTCTTAGAGAGGATCCACATGTATTCCTACTAACCTTGTTTTCTGCATGCTTTCTAACATATAATTCATATTCATTTTTTGACTATAGGTATATCACATGCACAATTTTCTTAAATATGTTCTTAGAGAGGATCCACATGTATTCCTACTAACCTTGTTTTCTACATGCCTTCTCACATATAATTCATATTCATTTTTTGATTATAGGTATATCACATGTACAATTTTCTTAAATACTTAGCGACGAGACTTGAATCCACGTCTTTTGCTTGTCCTCTCATCTAGAAGTTTAAGTTGTTAGAGATGAAATATCTAAAACTTGGCTTCAACAATATATATCCAGAACTAATTATTTCTTGTTTTTTGATTTATATGATTTCAGTGCTTGACTATGGTCAGCAAGTAGGATTAAGCCATTATCATGATATTTTGTATGAAGGATTCCTTACCAGTTTGAAGATAGGAGATGAAGAAGAGGCATCTAAACTCTATCCAGAGGTTAAGTACACTACTGTGGATGAGTACCTCAAGCAATATGTATAATTGAAATGAAATTATAATTGTAATAAATTATATATGTGATCCAAGAACATTAATTTGCCTTTTATTTTTGAATGCTAACTATTTTAATAAATTATATACAGAGTATTCATATTAGGACTGATATCTTAAGCACTGATACTTAGCTTATGCTAAGCACTCGGATGACATAACACACTACAATAGGTAATAAGAAATAATGATTGGTGACAAAACTGATTATACCACCTATTGTAGTGTGTCATATTACCTGGTGATTAACATAAATTAAGCACCGATCCTTGATACATTAATTCTGATATTTATATAGTCTACTTTATTTGGTGATTAATTACATCAATAAGTGAAAAAAAAAGATTTATTTAACTATGGTATAGCTAGTTTACACTATGCACATTAAAATTTCATTTGTTAAAATGTGAAAGGCCAAAAAATGGGCATTGCCATAAAAAAACAAAAATTTCAGTTACTATTACCACATATTTTAATAGTGTTGGAGTAATGTTGATCTTTCAGCAACATCAAAAAGTAAGTAACATTCCATTAAAAATAGGTTATACGTCAAGGGTTGGTAACATTTGGCGAAATGGACAAATTGTCTTGAGGGAATATCTTCCGATCCATCTATTGGGAATGGAAAAAATCTTTAGCATATCTGTAATAATCATTTGGATTCGTTCGCCAAATACTCTCTTCAAAATATCATCGTTTGATATATTTGGAAGAAATTAAAATCAATTTTTAGTAGATTTTAATAAAGATTGATGAGATTTGTGGTTAAAAAGTTGTTATTTCATGAGATATGTGATTAAAATTAATTATTGACTTTTATTTAAATTAAAATTAAAATTAAATTTTTAATCCTCATCAAATACGGACTATAAAATTAGTTTCCCGAGAAAGAAGCTGAAATTTTTCCTATTCCATTAATTGGATGATACACACCACCTATTCTACATGAAATCTATGAAAGATGCGATTCTCGGGGCATAGTCCAGTGGTATAAAGGATAGGGGTGAGGTTATCTCACGCCTTGATGGCAGCAGTAGTGTGAAGGTTCGATTCCTGAGACATGAAATTGGACTTTTTGTAGGCGCAGTGTACAGGCAGCTCTTGTTCCCTGACCTGCTGAGGTACATCCTTCGATTTACCTCCTTCACAAAGCTTTAGGAGCGGGACGGTGGGGGTCCTCAAGGTTGGGGTTCAACCCTTTTTTTTTTTTTTTTTTAATCTATGAAAGATGCATGTACCTACTAAAATTGTTGGGTCAATTGAACACGTTTTTCTTATCGTATTTATTTTCCTTTCAAACCTTATATTCAAAAAAGATATATCGATAACAAGAATTCTCAAAACAGCATCTATGGAAAGTGACCTAAGAAGGACTTCTGTTGCAATTGAGGAAAGAAAATTTATCTTTAATTTTAGGAATCCAATGTTACGAGTATGGGTCTTTTCATAAGGTTGAACCTGACAGAGAGAAGCAGCCTCGTTTTGATCTAACTAAGCCGTGTTTGGATGCTATTTTTTTTGGAAAAACATTGTTTTGAATAATGAATTTTTGGAGAATGTGAGATTAAAAAACACGAAATTTTTTTGAGTTACATGTAGAATATTTTATTGTGTGATTGAAAATAAGTATATAATTTTTATTTATTTATTTTTTTAAGAATACGAGACAAACAAGGGCTAAAAGGACTGATAAAAATTTAAACCAAATTCAACAATTAATTTTAATTATATATTTAGAAGTATTAAACAAGCCAAGCGGTTCGTTGGTTTAACCACTCGACTCGTGAAAAGACAGCAAGTGGGCAGCTAGGACTCCAAATTTGACGAGCTCGATCATGTGCCGAACCTCGACTCATAGACGGCTCGTGGCTCGTGAGTGAACAGTGACAAAAACGTTTAAAAAGTGAACATTTTGCTCACTGATAATACTTTAGTGACTGTTGCAAATAGTCACCGAAGCTTGAAAAGTGGACCGACCACTTTAATTTTTTTACTCTAAATATCTTAATCCGTTTCCAATTATTATTATTATTTTTTTTTTCACGCAATATTGTAACTACAGTCCTCACTCTCTTTCACATTCTACACAATTTACTACATTCATTTCTAATTTTTTTACCTTCAATTTCAATTATTCAATATCAATGACCAATTTACCACACTACAAATTTACTTACTTAATTACTTACTATACACTATACAATCTATACCATACAAATTACAATACATGTTCTATACATTTCATTGTAAAAGTTCATAATTCACAAATGGATTCACACTCGTTTGTTAAAAGCTTGTTCAGTATGCGAAGCGAATTACCTATGACGCCGCAAAACCAATGTCAGAATGAATTTGTTGATCTCAACTAAGTACCCATACCCGAAAATATTCTAGATTTGGATGCTTACGAAAGTAGTAATCCAATTGATTTAGATGACGTTAATGTTTTCAAAGCGGAACATGAGGAAAAACATGAATTAGATATTTTTGATGCAAGAGGGAAACGAAAGGGAAAAAACATGCAAAATGTTGGGATCGCTTTAAATTGATTCCAACGGGTCGTGTCATTGATAAAGTTGTAGAGTTTAAAATAGTATGTAAATACTGTTAACAACGATAGGCATGACAGAAAGGCATTGGTACCACCTTATGAATCGTTACTACAAAGCAAGAGTGGCTAAACATTTGCTTCTTGTTGTCGGTCAAACGCAACTGTAATTTGGTAGTTCAACCGTCGGTTCTACTTCTACGACACGTTGCATATAAATGTATTTGGAGGAGAAAGCTCGAACTGGAATTGTGAAGTTTGTTGTTGGAGCTGAGCTGCCTCTAGCAATAGCGGATAACCAACATTTCGTTTTGTACGTGAAAGAACATATTCAATCGAGGTACGATGGGTTAAGTTGGAGCACTGTTCTTTCTGATACAATAGAATATTTCCTTCATAATAAGGAATAATTGATTATTGATTTACAAAAATATGGGTGCTATATCTTTAACTTTGGATATGTGGAAACATATTAATAAAAAAGGTTATATGATGCAACTGAACACTACATAGATTCTCTTTGGTGTATGCATAAAAAATTATCACTTTTAAAATTATTAAGTTTCATCACAACACTAACAATATATATAACGCCATTATAAGCATTATTAGAGAATATCATTGTAAGAGTAAAATACAATCTTTTACGTTTGACAATGTTAGTGTTAATAAGCAAGTTCTCAACAAATTGTGTAGGGTTCTACAGTCCAATTTCGGTGATTATTTATTTCATATTCGTTGTGTATGTGTGTGTGTGTCATATTTTTAATTTAATTGTAGATGATGGTTTGAAATATATTAAGAATGAAATTCAAAAAATTAGATGCATTAATATATATCATGATTTCACATAGTAGAAAACAAGTTTTTGAGGAATTTTTTATCGAATTTGAGGTGACGAATACAAAAACATTTGTTAATGAGGTAGAACATAGATTGAACTCCACTTATTATTAAAATTATGCGAAGGATTTGAACATTTAATAACTGGATTTTATAACAGTAGACATATTAAAAATAATGATGATATTATTTTGAATGAATTTGATTGACTTTTAGCTTTTAAAATTAAAATTTTTTGACAAATTTTTATGACTCTACAAGTATTTTATCTGGAGTGTACTATCCTATTTGTAGCTTGGTGTTTGAACGTATTTATATAATTGTAAGGGTTTTTCATAAATATAAAAATGATCTCGATTTTAGTAAAATTCTATATTCTGTGGAATTAAAATTTAGAAAATATTGAAAAATCTTGCATATGTTATTGCCTTTAGCATGCATCATGAACCTCGAGACAATTTATCAAATATTATATATGTAATTGATCTGATTTCAAAAGTTTTAACTTTTTATACTCTTATCACTTATAGAAATTTAGAACAAACTTTGTGTGAAATGTATGAATTATATGTAGAATGAATGTGTGTAAATATTAGTCGAGTACTCTTTGTACCTACTCCTCCCACTGATACTGAAGAAGACGATGTTGAAATATTAAATTTATTTAAAGATATTAATACGTATAGATATGTTGCAAATGCAATAAGTACTTTTAGCAGCAGCAGTAGTATGTCTACTGTAAAGTCCCAAAGATTTTATTAAGGTAGAATTAATTATTTTATGTGCTATATATTTTGTAATTGAAAAGGTTGAGGACTAAAATAACATATATATATATATATATATATATATATATATATTAAATTCAATTTTATTTTGGTCGAATATTTAAATATTGATAGAGTAATATATCAATATTGGGCTAGTTGAATAGCTCGTAATTAGTTATTTATATTAAGCTCGAAAAATATCGATTAGAATAAGTAAGACTCAAGATATTAAAGTTTATAGACCTTGTCACTTATTTTTAATTGTTTATAATTGCTTTTGAATTTATAAAGGATGCCAACACGCGTAAATTAGATAGAGTTAAGATAAAGCAGTTTCATTTTTTTATTGAATGACATAATATATTATATTATGGGTACTGTTCTTGATATAATATATTCTACTACATGATTTGATGCCACCAAAAGAGCCAATTGTCCTTTATTTGAATTAATTAATTTGCCTTTTTAATTTCAAATGATTACCTTTATAAAAAATGAGATATTGGAAGAAACTCACATCACCCCCTATGTGGCATATTCAGGCGGTACAAAAATGTATTGAAATCTTCTAGATACATTTTTCAATACATTTTTGTGGAGAAACATGAAAGAGGAATTGGTTCGTTCGTTGAGAAATGTATGGTCTATCAGTAGGTTAAGACAGAGCACAAAGGCCATAAGGATTGTTGAAACTATCGAATATTCCAGAATGAAAATGAGAACACATAGCGATGGATTTTGTGGTGGGCTTTCCGAGATCAGCAGAAGGTCACAATACTATTTGGATAGTGGTTGATCGTTTGACAAAGTCAGCCCATTTTATACCAATCAAAGTAAATTTCAATATGGAACAGCTCGCACAGTTATATGTAAGAGAGATAGTCAGGCTGCATGGAGGTCCTGTCACCATTGTTTCAGATAGGGACTTGAGGTTCACATTAAAATTTTGAAAAAATTTACAGATAGCCATGGGGACGAAATTGAAGTTTAGTATTGCTTATCATCCACATATGAATGGACAATCAGAAAGAACCATTCAAACTCTTGAAGATATGTTGAGGGGACGCGTTTTGGATCTTGGCTGTAGTTGGGAGACATACCTACCGTCAGTGGAGTTTGTTTACAACAACAATTTTCATGCCACTATAGGATGACCTCATATGAAGCTCTTTATAGTAAGAAGTGCAGATCTCCAATCCATTGGGACGAAGTCGGGGAGAATAGAATTTTGGATCCTAAAATCTTTGAATGAACATTTGAGGCGATTGATAAGATTAGAGCAAGAATAAAGTCAGCGTAAGATCGACAGAAAAGTTATGCTGACGGTAGAAGAAAATATTTAGAATTTCAAGTAGATGACAAAGTTTTTCTAAAAGTAGCACCAATGAAGGGTGTGCTGAGATTTGGAAAGAAAGGGAAGTTGAGACCACAGTTCATTGGACCTTTCAAAATTCTTGAAAGGATTGGTAGTGTGGCTTCCTGACTTGCCTTACCACCTAAATTGGCAGAGTGCATAATGTGTTTCATATCTCGATGCTTAGAAAATATGTTCATAATCCCAATCATATTGTAAGTTACTGAATTTTGAAAGTACAAAAGGACCTGTCATATGAAGAAATCCCGACGATGATTTTAGAGTGAAAAGTACATCAACTCAGAAATAGAGAAATTCCCCTGATCAAGGCATAGTAGATAGAGTTAAGACAAAGTAGTTTCTTTCATTTTTTCTTATTGAATGACATAATATATTATATTATGGGCACCTTTCTTGATGTACACTGCACTCTATGATTTGGTGCAACTAAAAAAGCCAACTGTCCTTTATTAGAATTAATTAAGTTGCCTTTTTAATTTCAAATGATCGACAGACATGTGTGAGTAACTTTTGACCTATTATTATGGAAAATACGTGTTATTAGGGGTGTCAACGAGTCGAGCTGAGCCCGAGCCAAGCTTTTGCTCGGCCAAAAAATTTCGTCTCGAGCTTTTTCGAGTCGGGCCGGCTCGATTTTTTTCTTGGCTACATTGGCCCTCTTTTTTTTTTTTTTTTTTGGTCGCTACCTTTCTAAAGGCAGAATTTGCTGCCTTTTTAAAGGCAGAATTCTGCCTTTTGGGGGGAGGGGGGGCTTGCGGGTCAGGCCATGTCCCTAAAATGGGCCTTGGCCGAGCTTCGGCTCCATTGGTTCGAGCCACGAGTTGGGCCGGCTCCGACTTTTCCCAAGTCGGGTTGCGGGTCGCCCGAGCTGTTGAGCCTTTTTGACATCCCTACGTGTGATACAAGGATTTTATATGGTTATACGAGGATTATTGTTGTCTTTCTTAAATATAAGTGCTCAAATTGCGAACAAATGATGAATGATATGTTTCTGTACCACTTGGTACACGATTTTACACAAGACAACAGAGAATATTTTGGGCATGTGAATTTCTTACTATTCTTCCAACGACTCTTCTTATCAGTTAATGTAGGATTACGAGGTGCAAATGATTTTTCATATTTAGTTTATTTCATCATGTTGATAGATATTGTGCTAATGAAAGTTATGATATGATATGTTATGAAATGACCATTCGATATCAAAGATATGATAGATTATAAGCTCTTATCGATGTCTAAATATATGATATGACGATATTGTATTTATGACGCATGATTTAATATTTTATTCGGGATTGCACCATTTTTTCGTATCATATTGAGAATTTCCATATACTCACCATATTCCCTACTCGTCACATGTTACAACGGGTTGTTGTTTGGCGGGCAATGAGATGCATCGTGGTGCCAGGATTTTATGGAACCAAATAAAATAATTCGGTGTAACAAGACATTTTTAAATTTTAACAATTTCTTAGATTATTTCATAAGAATTTCTATCTAGAAATTTAAGACATGTTTATTGGGGTTTATAAATTTAAAACAGTGTTATGTTTTTTTTTTTTTTTTTTGGTGGAATTAACATTTTTTTATGAATGTGATACGCATGAATTTTTTTAAAATATGTATTTGGAATACATTTTATTTAGTGGTGATTTAAATTACATAATTTGGGTCGTTACATGTACCGCATGTAATCAGACATCGGACTCAAGTCCAAATGCATTATCTGCTGAATTAATTGATTATTTTAATCACAATATACATAATAACAAAACAATTAAAAAACATTTAGAAGAAATAATTGAATTCTAGGGAAAGTACAAATGACGATGACAGTGATTTTTGTGATTGCAAAAGACCTAATAAAACCTCTAGTTAGCATTGTAGTTTCGGAGTCTACTTTTAATCCAAGTAAGAGGGTTATATCTGAGATCAGGAGCCAATTAAAAAAATATATTTTGGAAGCATTAATGTGCTTGAAGGATTGGCAAGATAGTAATTTTTGATTGCAGGATAAATATGTTGAAATTGCATGACATCAGGTAAGTAATATTTAATTTAACCATATTAATCAAAATTTGTTATTTTATAATACTTTTTTTAAAATTTTTTTTTATAAAAAAAATTGTACATGTAACAAGTGTGTTCATGTACATTTTTTAACTATGAATACTTGAAATTTAAGTAACTGGTCCCTAGCCTGAATGAAGGAGGAGTGTTTTATTTAGATCCTGTTTGTTTCCCATTTTGATAAGAATGAGAATGAAAAATATAGTCGTTATGGACCCCACACAAGAGATAGAAATTCAAATTTGGTGGCTTAATGTGATGGATAACGGTCATATTTTTCATTTTAATGTGGAAAGAATGGAAAACAAACAGAGGCTAAATATGTCATTGTTTGATTCTCATTCTTCTAAAAATTTATTTTTTCAAAACTCATTTTTAATAACACATTCTTCAATAAAATAATCTTACACACAAATTCAAAATTTTTCTTTAATTTTTAACTACACATTATTTATCAATTTACTATTCAAAATGCATTATTTCACCTAAAATGGGAATCAAACAAGGGCTGTAAAAAAATCATCTCGAGCTTGTGAGCCAAAGCTAGGCTCGGCCACGAGCCACGAACTTGAGGGCTCGACCCTGAAGAAATGAGCTAAGCATAAGCTCGGCTCGTGGGCGATAGGGAGCCAGCTTGGCCCATTTCCACAAATGTATATATTTAATGAGATTCACAATTTTTATTAACTTTTCAACCATATATTTTTTTTTTTGATCAAAATCTACTAAAATTTTGACTTTTAACTAAACGAAATAGGCAAATTATGTGAGAGGAAAGGAGTTTATACATTTGAGAGAGAGGATATAAAAATTAGAAGGAAAAAAAGAAGAAGGAGAAAATGCTTATTGTATATCATTATTTATACATTCTTTTTCCAGATTGATGAGGTTGTGATAAATTTAATTAGAACTGTTAAAATCTCTTTACCACTTAAATTATTGTGCTTATGTAATTTGGATTAATGGTA
Source organism: Olea europaea var. sylvestris (assembly GCF_002742605.1). Lineage (NCBI taxonomy): Eukaryota > Viridiplantae > Streptophyta > Magnoliopsida > Lamiales > Oleaceae > Olea > Olea europaea. Next base: position 475,798 of record NW_019259490.1, read on the forward strand.
GAAAAATTGGAGTTTTTTTAATTTGATTGGAGAGATTTTGACTCAGTCAAATCTTATCATGTCATCTATTAATAAATAAATTTATAAATTGTTGGATAGATAGTATCTATCAAAAATTTCTCACACACTATAAAAATACCAGAAACTCACCCATAAACCACATCATCTTGATCAGATTCTCTTTGTAGCAATATAGAGAGAGATGGGAAAAAGCAAAGTTTTGATCATTGGTGGAACGGGGTACATGGGAAAGAGATTGGTCAAGGCAAGTTTAGCCCAAGGTCATGAAACATACGTTATGCAAAGGCCTGATACTGAGATTGGTGTAGATATTGATAAAGTTGAAACTCTAATATCATTCAAAAAGCAAGGAGCTCATCTTGTACCTGCTTCTTTCGAGGATTACAAGAGCCTCGTGGAGGCCGTGAAGCTGGTCGACATCGTAATCTGTGCAGTTTCCGGCGTTCATATTCGGAGTCACAGTATTTTGCTTCAACTCAAGCTTGTTGAAGCTATCAAAGAGGCTGGAAATGTAAAGGTAAAAATACAGGATTAAGCTGCTTGTACAGGTACTTTCGCCATGGATTTTTACGGATGATGAGGTGGCGAAACTGGATTGGCTTGTTTAAAGTTGTTTTTTGTTTAACTGTCAATAATTTTTTGCGAAATGGAAATATGTGTCTGTAAAAATCCCGATAATTTAGTATGACTCAAAAAATATATAAGCTTGCTCATTATGATTTTGTGTGGTTGGTATACAGTCTATGGACGGCTGGATTCGACTATGTAGTAAGACAATTGACAAGATTTTAACTGATGGGTTTGATTTTTGTAGAGATATATACCATCAGAGTTTGGTATGGATGCTGAAAAAATGAAGAATGCAATGGAGCCTGGAAAGGTGACCTTTGATGACAAGATGGTGGTGAGGAAAGCCATTGAAGAAGCTGGAATTCCATTCACCTATGTCTCTGCAAACTGTATTGCGGCCTATTGGCTGGGAGGTCTATGTCAATTTGGCAAAATCCTTCCTCCTAGAGATCATGTCATTATACATGGAGATGGCAACCTAAAGGGTAAGCACATCACACACTGAAGTCATTTATGGTCTTACGACTCTGCGGAGGCGTATTTTGTCTGTAAATAAATAGTTGCTTGGCATATTTATTTTGCTAATCTGAATTGAAGGGAGATATGAGATCGGTTTATTTCTGATATCATGTCCGCATTCTCATACGGATTTGTCTTGATTTGGGCAGGAATATATGTGAATGAAGATGATATAGCAACCTATACTATCAAAACAATTGATGATCCAAGAACCCTCAACAAGACAATCTACATTTGTCCTCCTGAAAACATACTTTCCCAAAGAGAAGTCGTGCAGAAATGGGAGAAACTTATTGGGAAAGAACTGCACAAGATTACTCTATCTAAGGATGATTTCTTAGCCTCCAAAAAAGGTACGTACAATCTCAAAAACATTATATTCAGTTCCGTATGTTCTTAGAGAGGATCCGTGTATATTTCTACTAAGCTTGTCTTCAACACGTCTCCTTGTGTCTAAATCATATTCAATTTTTTATTACAGACCTATCACATGCACATTTTTCGTATATGAGTAGTAATGAGACTTGAATCTACGTCTTTTGCTCGTTCCCTCATCTAAAATTTTTAAGATGTTTGAGATGAAACATAATTATTATTTAAAATTTGGCTTCAACAAAATATATATCGGAACTAATTTTTACTTGTTTTTTGATTTTTATGACATCAGCGCTTGACTTTGGTCAGCAAGTGGGATTAAGCCATTATCATGATATTTTGTATGAAGGATTCCTTACCAGTTTGAAGATAGGAGATGAAGATGAGGCATCTAAACTCTATCCAGAGGTTAAGTACACTACTGTGGAAGAGTACCTCGAGCAATATGTATAATTGAAATTAAATTATATTTGTAATAAATTATATATGTGATCCAAGAACATTAATTTGCCTTTTATTTTTGAATGCTAACTATTTTAATAAATTATATAGAGAGTATTTATATAGTCTACTTTATTTGGTGATGAATGTATTTAACTAATGTATAGCTAGTTATTGTTATTTACACTATGCACATTAAAATCTCATTTGCTAAAATATGAAAGGCCAAAAAATTGGTATTGCTATAAAAACACAAAAATTACCAAAAAAATCTTTTATTTTTGATATATTTATTCATAAATACCAAAAATATGTACAAATAGCTTGTTCCTCAATTTGTTATCATTCATTGAATCTACAAGTGACAATTCTCAAGAGGTTGGAGCGTTATTGATTTGTTGTAACTTTAAATGTTAATACTTTCTGCATCCCATAAAAATAGACTTACTTCTATTTTCACACAGAGATTAAGAAAACTTAATTAATATATACTGGAACTATAAATTTTACATATAAATTTTTTGATATATTCCTATATAGAATGATGGTAACTCATATTTGTTGATAACATGGTACATTAAATAGGTGTATATGAAAAGATTAATACATTAATTATACTCTCAATAAGAAAAGTGGCCTATAATTTGGGACAAACAAAAAAGGAAGCAAATCTATTATTGTGACTTGGAGCCAAACCATCTTCTAACACAATTTTTGATAAGTTGACAACTTACAACTTCACATCTTCTCATTTAGGGCCTGTTTGCGCCACCTTTTTTTCTCATTTTAATGAGAAATTTGACCGTTAGCTCCACTTGCTGTCTGACACCCTACACGTATCAAACTGTAGAATACATTGACTTCCCTCATTCGCCCTTCATTTTCTTTCCCAAATCACACCGACCGACAGTGCAAGATCTTCAATACCACTCCAGCAAGCCCTCTTCTACCAGAAATTGCAAGTGTTACGCAAACCCCAATTGGTCGTTACCCTTTCCCCGGCGCCGGTGGCACAAAATTTTCACGAGGCTTGACTATCCAGAGCATTTATTACTCCGACACTCCAGCAACAAACCACATGGATCTACCTTCCAGTGAGGTAAGCATACATGTTAGCGAGAGCAAGACGAATTTCTTACATCCTTGTTCTGACCAGTTGCTCCTTTTCCCAGATTGGCGACGGCGCACAGCATGCACCGTTCAGGGCACCCAGAGCTGCAAGTGAGGGAGGATCGAGAAGAAATGCGAGGTGGAACCCCACGGAGAGGATGACATTCATAGCTGCCTACGAAACGACAATTGTCGGAGGCCATCGGCATGGCAGGTGCTTCACCAAACAAGACTGGGAGCGCGTGGTTTCGTTGTTCAATTCGTCATCCGGCCATAATTGGACAAAGTAACAGCTCCAGAACCACTGGGACGCAATGCATCACGATCACGGGCGCCTTCGCGATCTCCTGTCCTCCAGCGGGGTCCAATATGATGAGTCCATGGGCGGGGTTGTAGCATCCGAAGAATGGTGGGTGAGAAAAATCAGGGTAAGTTCTGGCCTCTCATCTGGTACCACATGTTCTGTTCTCAGTTAATGCTTTTTAAACCAATGTCTTAGAAAAAGAGGGAGACATGTTTTGCTGCGTCTTGAATAACTCCAATTGCAGAGAACAAATGGTTTAACTCCAATTGCATCATCTTTGACCCCATTTCGTTTAGTAACAAATAAGACAGAATTCTGACTCTGCAAACCTCTCTAGAGAGATTCGTATTTAGCTTAGAGTTCCTACCATGGCTGCAATTGGACTTTCTAGAAATTTTAGAGCTTCAATGGCATTATTTGTTCCAGAATCGGAATTTTCCAATAATACTTCAGTCTATTTTAGTGAAGTTAAGAACTGAATGAAATATGTCTCTTTTAGGTTAACAAAAAAATTGTGTGCAGAGTGAGAGAAAGAGGCCCAACAGAAGAAAGGTGGTTAAAGACTCAACTATATACACATACTTGTATAGAGTTATAGTGATATAGATAAAGGTGGAAAGAGAGATCAAGGGTAGGGGGAGACTGGAGTTGAAGAGGATTGAGAACAAGATTAACCGGCATGTGACATTTGCGAAACGAGGAAATGGGTTGCTCAAGAAAGCCTATGAACTTAGATAATTCTTAATTATTGAATTTTGCAAAAGGAAAAACATGAGTTTCTTATATTCTAATTTAGTTCAAATTTTGGGTATTGTGTTAACCTAAAGATTTTTCTTTATTTTGATTTGTTTCTCTATGGTCTGAAATTGCTTTTAATTAGTAATAAGTGACTGGCATTTTTTGTCAATCCAAGATCAGCATATTCTGAGAAATACACAAGAAGTTTGGTGGATTTTGTGTTTGCTTGATGTTCTTCAAAATGTTTCGAATACACAATTCGGGTATTCTTTGACTAATTACATTTTAATTGGTTGTGTGTTGGGTAAGAATTTGATTACAACTTCTTTTCAATGAAATTATGTCTAGAAGTAGTTGGTAAGAAAATTTATATTTGCTGATCTTTGATCTCCATGTTGGTTAATTTAACATATACAGATTCAAGTTAGTTTTTTCGAGTAATTAGGGTAGCCCAAAAATTTTGCCTGCCATTGAATTTACTGTATTGGTATTCTAAAACTGAAATTGCTATTATCTAAAGTTATATCCTCGACTAATTAACAAGAAACATGATCTGGGGAAGTGTTGAACTCCAATCAACCTTAGCAGGATTCTGCTGAACTGTTGCTATATTAAAAATCAATGTATATATTTTTGCATGTATATGTATCACTTATCACGTATGTTATTTATTGGGCAGTAATGTCTTCTGGTATAGGCTGTAAGTTGTTGTTAAATTAGATGACGGGATAGAGTGAATAGGGGTGTGTTGAAGATATATTTGGTTGCTTCGTGGGTAACTAACCTGTCTTATTATGCATATATTTTGAATTTATGATCTGGTTCGAATACACAATTCGGCTATTCTTTCAAAATTAGAAAGTGATAACAAGGATTTCATGGAATTATTTCGATCCTAATATTCTTTTGTCCACTCGTTATTGCAGGAGAACAAAAGTACAAGGAGTTTAAAGATAAAGACGTTAGCGAGATTTACAACTGCTATCGTCAGCTATTGAGCGAAAGCCATGATGGTGACAAGTACGCAACGACCCCGAGTCTGTTTTGTAAAACAGGGTTCGCTGTATTTGTAAAACAGCGTTTCCATCGACAGAGAGGGCACCGGTTCTAGCGATGAGGGGGACGACACACCAGCTACAGTAAGCATGAATGAGTCCAATGCTAGAAGTGGCGAGAAACGCCAGTCATCCATGAGGGGGCGTAAGGGAAAGCAGAAGAAAATTTCAGATCGGGTGTTGTTCGATTCTGTGGACCGGGCTACTAGTGCAACCGAGGAAGTGGTCGCGAAGCTCAATAGCATCATCAATCCAACCGACAACGCTGGGGCCGCTGTAATCGAAGAGTTGCTCGCAGTGGGTCGGCTACAGCGCCGCTCCCAGCTGTACTACTTTGCCTGCACACTTTTAATGCAAGCGCTGTTGGGATATGCTATTTGTCATGCAGGATGCAGATGAAAATTTTGAGTGCTCGAGTGGCAGTTCAATGAGCGTGGCAAGTCGCGCCACTAGGACCTTTCACGTCTGTTCATTGTTCAAGGATGTATTAGTGTATTTGCCCCTCCCCTGTTTGTAACGTTCGATTTGTTGTGCACTGTTTCCCATTCTTTGCAGACGAGTCGGACGTTTATGTGTTAGTAATGTTATTTTAGAACTATTTGAACGTGTTTCTTACCATTGCACTCAATCTTGATTTGAACTTAAGGTCAAGGAATCTTGCTGCCCATGGAAAAAAGAAAAATTGAGGTCAGGGAATCTTGCTGCCCATGACAAAACTAATGTGTTCCTTCTAATCCCTGCAGAGCCTTTTTTTTCTTTGTACAATCATTACACTAGCTTGTCTGGCCTATTTAAGCAAGCAACTTTGTGCATATGTTCTATATATATATGTATTTGTTTTCTGTTGGAACGTGAAGGCAGCAGCTTCATTACCCATAATGAGTTTGGAGTGCATGCTGCAGCCGCACTCAAACTCTGAGGATGTAGACAGTGAGGAGGAGTTGTTTCGCCGTCTCGCAAATGATGTTACGGCATGGGTCAAATTTTCAGCTGCTGCCAGGACCGACGCAAGGACATATTATCACATACAGCGCGATCATGTTCGACGATTTCCATTTGTTAGAAATGGCCACATGTTCATGATGGAGGCTATGAGCGAGAACGGTCAGATATGCCATCAGGAGTTCCGAATGTGCCCGTCGATGTTACGACACTTTGCACATGTTCTACGAGACCAATATGCCTTAACTAGTAGCCAGCAGGTAGATATCTACGAGAAAGTTGGTATGTTCCTGTGCATTCTCGCACATGTGAAGGGGTACCGACAGGTTACAACATTATTCAACCATTCTTTGCAAACTGTTTGTGCATTTTTTAAGGAAGTGCTACGTGCAGTTGTGACGCTCTCGGAACGTGTTATAAGATCGACATCGAATTACAACGACGATGTCGAGCCACACAGGCCTGACTCGAACAAGCATCCACTGTTTTAGAATTGCATTGGGGCTATTGATGGAACACATGTGAAAGCTGTGCTACCGCGTCACGAGCGTGTGAACTTCATCGATTGGAAAGGAGTACCGACCCAAAATGTGTTGGCGGCATGCGATTTCAATTTGTGTTTCACGTTCGTGCTTACTGGTTATATCGGGAACACGTATGATGTAAGAATGCTAGCTCATGCCATATACAGTCCGAAAATCGATTTTTCACAGTCGGCACCAGGAAAATATTATTTGGTGGACTCCGGTTTTGCGCATCGCCCGGGGTATATGGCACCGTACAAAGGTTCGGATATACAGTATCACTTCCAACAGTTTCGTGACGAACAAACGGGTTAGCGTCGTAGGTTTCGAAATGCTCGTGAAAAGTTCAACTTCAGGCACTTTTCGTGCAGGAATGTGATTGAACGCGCATTTGGTGTGCTGAAACAGAGGTGGCAAATCTTTGACAAAATGCCTAGCTACTCATTCAATACGCAAGTTGCAGTTGTCCTGGCCACAATGGGTGTTCATAATTTCCTACGTCGTGTTGGAGTTGTGGACGGGGCGTTCGCGAGAGCGGAAACGGATGAGAACGTAGCCGAGGTGAAGCTACCCAGTGCTGCGAACGAAGTTCAGGCCGAGTTGAATGCGTTGGAGATGCAACGAAGTGAGTAGAATAAACTTTGCGATTACATGGCGCAGCAGTCGTGAAGACCACATTTGGGGACATCACATGAAGCACGTGTCTATTTGGACAAAATGAAATGTACAAGTGTTTAACCATTGTCTTTGTAAGCTATGTGAGATGTATGTCGGTGTGTTTTGTTACGGAACGTAGGTCAAACGTCAAATTAGTCGATATTTGCATTTGTATCATCAGGAGAGTATCCTATCTGTGCCAGTTGTATCGTCTATGTTGTACGTGAATAAAAGAAGGCATTTGGATTCGACTGTTGTCGTGATATTGTTGCTTGAATCTTGATTGCAAATGTGATTGATGTGTACATCTACATAATTTTGTTTTACCTATTAATCACAACTAAATTGAATAATAATAATAATAATTTTGGCCTTTCTAGTCTTTTTTTGAAGTGTAGAAACTGAAATGTTGGTATAAATAAATAAAAGAAAAGGAAAAGAAAATTCATGTCTAGAAGATTTAAAAGATGACTCCAATAATTTTTGTTTGCCAAGCTTAAATCAGTAGGAACCTTCGTTCCAAAAAGAAAAAATTGTACGAATTCGACGTTCGATGCTTTTGTGAAATTTGTTGGAAAAACGAGTATTTATAGAGTAACTTCCAAAGACGTCACTTGAAGGATCGAATAGATAAAATAGAAAGAAATAGAAATCAATCTACAATTTTTTTTCCAATTTTTGTAGACATCAATTTTTCGTTTTTCTGTAGACGTCAATTTTAAAATTTTTTAAGACATCAATTTCCCATTTACCGTTCCCCCCCTTTTCTGCCAAGTGAATTCTTGTACGCAATGGAGTGGAACTTCAATAATTTCTACAAGTTGTGGTAAGGTCAATGTGAATACATACATATTGGCAACCTTTGACTAGTAGGTGCCACCACACGTGAATTCTCAACTTTTGTACCATTTTCAAAGACAGTGGCAAAACCAGAAATTACAAATTAATTTGTCTGCCAACTCTGAAAGAAATTGCAGTACTGAGCCCCACCAGTTGAAGCAAACGGTCAGAAAACTCATTTTAATGAGACAAGAATTTGACACAAACAAGCGCTTACTATGAAAATGTGATGTATCTAGATGTCAAAAATAT
>NW_019259490.1:484773-523352 GCF_002742605.1 Olea europaea var. sylvestris
TTTCATCCTGTAAATGTCATCCCCTTTCTCTTCTATCAATCTTTCGAGCCAATCATCAAACTAAATCACAGTGCCAAAGTTTCGCAGATCAAAACTTAGAAGTTAAAGAGATAAAATGGAGTATATGCAGTATCTGTTATCTAGGAACAGCAATACTATGCAACATGAATCAATTTCCTAATCTTGCTCGACCATATTCTTTATGCTAATATCCATAGTAGGTGAAGTAGGACAAGGTATTTGACATTAATTTATGAAGGGTCCATAATTGCAGTTTCAAAAAACACGTGCAACAATATTAATTGTAAGCATACAAACAACACCGACACATCAAGATAAGCACTTACATAATCAAGATCTAGGGTTCCCTCAGAAACGATACTGACACTGGAGACAGCAGAATCATGTAAATGATCATGATGATGTCCATCGTGTTGTTCTATAAAACGAAAATGGCAAAATTAGAACCTGTTAATTACAAAAATCAAAATATTTAACAGTTGAGAATTCAGGCACAAGGGCAACAAATGCATTTCCTTATTAGAAGTTACTCTATGTAAATGCCATTGTTAGTTCTCTTAATCAATTGGTGTCACCTGATTTATCTTGTAAACATTATCTCTGTGTGTAATTCTATCTTGTTTATCATTCATATAATCCCATATACAAGGCCGAAGAAAATGGGACCTTCCTAGGCAGGAGAGAGTTAATGTCCTTAAATTGTTTCCCTAGAGGCTTCAATGCTTCTTAATAAGAGGTCTACAGCTTTGAAAACCCATCCCTTAAAGTTTCCGCTACTACTACCACAACTTGGAATTTCCTTGAACCAAGTGCCACCCAAAAGACATCAGTTCCCTTAACAGATTAAGTTTGACAATCGGGTGTCTTCTGAATATATTAAACAACACCATTGAAAGGACAGGGAACTTTAAAAAAAAAAAAAGGGATCGAATAAATACTCCACCGTGACCACTTTCATGTTGATGAGAGCAATGAGAATCGTTTGAATGAACTTCAGACTCAATTCTGTAAAGAAATATATTTATGCATCAGAGAATTTAGTCAACAACCATTATTAATGGAAATAACTAAGCACCCGTTTGGCCCCCTTTTTCTTTCAATTTTTTCTTCTCTTATTTTCAATTACACAATCTTCCATAAAATAATATTACACGTAAATAAATTTTTTTTCATAATTTTCAACCACAAATTCTCCCAAAAAAAACTATCCATACATTAAAATTGAGAAAGGGGGCCAAACGGAGGCTAAGCATCTTGATTAAACAAAAGACCAGATTTCTTCTCAATCTAATCACCTGTCAAGATCATAACCTCCAACTCCCAAAACGAAGTCCATATCAACTATCCCATATTGAGCAAGCTTTATCTGCGCCATACCATTGATATGCTGGAAAAGTGTCCTAACATCAAATTATGAGAAATAGCATACGGAGAAAAATATAGCAACAGCAATTGTTGCATTTGACGGCACAGTTAAAACGATAGATTGAACACTAAATTACAATATCAGGTGTACATACGGACCAATCTTTCATCTATGCATCCACATAAAAGGGACTGATAAAGTAAGAAGAAAAAAATGAACATTAACTTTTTAGCTCCCATATGCTTTGCTAAAAATCAAATTTTAGTAGATTTTGATAAAGTTTATGAAATGAAAGATTGAAAAGTTTATAAAAGTTGTGAGTCACATGAAATATGTGATTGAAAATAAATTTGAGAAAAAATAAGTTTTAAAAAATGGGGGGCAAACAGGGCTTAATTATATCATCCAAAACCACTAAGTCATCCAAATTACACGCTTAAATTCCTAATCCCAGACACCTAATCGCATCTATATAGATTATTGTATAGAGACGAAGATAAAAGATATTCTGGAGAAAATTTCAACAGGTTGCACCAAATTTATCAACCAACAAGAAGAAATTCATATTATCAGGCCTAGTAATGTCAGAGTTTCTGAAAGTAGAGTAAGTCTTCAGCTTATAGACAGATATAGAGATGAAAGAGAGGGGGCAGCTTTAACTTTTAATAACACATGAAATTAACAATAGACCATTTCAAAACGAATGGGATGACTTCTGTTAGTCAACCCGATTGTTATTTGGAACTATATTTTATATATACATATTTGAGCTATCAAGATAAAATATGTTCTATTTGTAGAATTTGGGTAGAAATTTAATATACGTAAAAGATATAGTAGACAAGCAAATAAAATTACATGAGACATCATTTCAAATGCAGTAGTATATAGGTGGTTGGTGCATGTGTCGTATAGACCTTCAGAAACTCTCATTTAAAAAAAAGATGTGATCTAGAGACCAAATTAACATGGCATTAAATGGTCGAGAAACGTTTGAATGCGCTTAATCTTTCAGTAGATGCAGAAAGTCATTAGAATGGAATGGCACAAAAAGATTCATGTTGCCTATCCCAAATTTATAGTAACTAAATCTTAGTTATTTTATTTCTTGTTGTATTACGAACAAGGGCCAATTAAACGCTTAAATCAACCAATTCCAATCATTTCAAAAAGCAGTAGGCATTCGCACAAAAGAAGACAATACACTTCCATTACTACTTTAACTGTCTTATGGACAGAAAGTAAATGAAGATCCAATAGATCCCACATGTATGTATGTATGTTTGTGTGTGTGTGATATTTATGAACGTAGTGAATTGTCTATGCTTAGTTAGGTTCCCCATCTTCAAACCTTCACCTCAATATCAACAAATTACAAAGAAATATGGACAAAAGAAAATCTACCTTGATTCTGTTTGTCAGTGACTCCACATCAGCATCAGCCACCAAATCTATCTGTTGAAATCAAATTTAAAATGAAATTATTAAATTGCAAACTTCTCAAGTCTTTAAGAAGGTTTCACTAAACAAGGTCAAGAACCAATTAACAGAATGAAGAAACCAAAAATCAATCAATTAAAAATAAAACAAACTGCATACCTTGTTCAGAATAATGCGGTCTGAATAAGCAATTTGTTCCACAGCCTCATTCACCACAAACCTTGGTTTTACTTCATTTAAGTGTTTCATGGCATGCTTGGAGTCAACCAAAGTAACAACACCATCAAGTTTTACATGACGTGAAAGCATCTCATCACTACAAAATGTTTCAATCACTGGACCAGGCTTTGCAAGACCTGATACAAGATCCATCAATGCATTACAGGTCCAAATTTTCAAGATTCAAGCAGAACAGCAGATAAATCAGTGAATGCCTATTAAGAGAACTAGTAGCTACCAATTATATGATGGCAAAAAGTATGAAATCAATTTGGATTAACTATGAAATCAATTTGGATTAACAAGACACTCAGGTTTCCCAAAGGCCTAAATATTGACAACAATGAAAAAGTATCAGGACTAATGGAGAAGGAATAAAGGAACAAAAAAAAACCATGCGCACCCTGCATATCATACATATCTCTGTCTAACCACATTTATATTAATTTATGTAGTTTGAAAGACATTGTTAAGCTGTCATGTTTAAGGACATCAAGGAATGACAATCGTATGCATTTCTTAGCACATTAAAGTACCTGTCGTTTCTATAACAATATGGTCAAACTTGTCTCGCTTCTTTTTAACCAACTCCAAAAGCAACTTGACAAGATCTCCACGAACAGTACAACATAGACAACCATTATTTACCATGACAATCTCTTCATTAGAAGAGGAATGACTAGCAACTAATGAACTATCAATATCTACTTCACCAAACTGCATCCAGAAAGAAATAATAAATTAGAAGTCAAACTTAGATAACTAGACCAAAGAAGAAGTAAGAACTAACAATTTCATAATTTCCACATTTTATTTTATCTCAGGCATTATACTCTCAAAAAGAAAAAAAGAAAAAAAAAATTATAACATAAGGTCAGATACAGAGATTTTCTCCTTGAATGAAACCTTTTAAGGAACTGGAGACATGTGAAGCAAGTACTATATCTTGAATATATTTAAAAAAAATAAAAAATGAACAGTGTAAAATGTATAAGGCAGTGGACAACTGTAAACAGACATAAACAGTAACATTAGAATATTAATTAAAGAAAAAACCATGTTCTGGTATTGGTAGTAACAAGGAGTGTATCACAGCTAATGCATGCATCTCTTACAGAGAACATTGAAAACAAGCACTCCACTGTTAATGATGCAAATTAAGCAGTTGGGTCTTGCAATTGTAAATGTTTTCAGCTTTCGCAATTTATCCACAGTTCAAGTTCAATTTATCAGATTCGATGTTTCCGCATGTATTAGTCATCTTACTGAGTATGTGAATGGGTACAGCAACTGTAACTTTTAATGTGACGTTTCATCAATATAGGAAGTAATAAACAAGGAATATGATTTATCACACTCCTTTACCAGTTTCTTTTTTGGAGTTTATTGTTTCTTTCTCTCTCTTTCATTCATCACGGTGTTGGAATCCTAAAATGACATAAATGTTCTCTGTTGAAAGGCAGCGGACCAATAAAACTGTAAGCATAGGGCCCAATTCTGAAAGCTAACATCATAAAGTCAGGGCTATATCTATCAGTTAGAGAATTTAATTGGTGAACATCACAACTTATGTGGGGCTACTTCTACTAAAACTTGACTCATTAGTGATTATGAGCAGAGGATAAAGAAATAAGGTCTTCCAAGTAAGCTGGCCTGAATTTAGGAAGACCCTGAGGTTAATTATTGGGAACGTAACATCACAAGAAAGAGCACTCCATCGATTCAGTTTATTGCCAAATGTTGAACTGTAGCTTAAGAGAATTAAATATGGCAGACAGAAAATAAAAAGGGTGCCACACAACCCTGTTTTATACTGCATTATAAGATAAAAGGGTAAGTCTTTTGTAACATTTAAGGTTTTATGTAATATCTGCTTATATGAGACAGTTTAAAGTAAAAGAATATTTCATATCTGAAGGATCACACCCATCTTACACGTATCGGTCATCACATTCTGTAAACTGCAATATAGAAGAGACTGAATATTATAAATAGTTGTTTGATAGTAAAAGAATAGCCATTGCATACCTCATTTTCAATGACAGCAATCCGCTTTCCATGTTGAGATGTCAATATATGATTCAAAAGGGTGGTCTTCACATCATGCCAGAATACACAAAGTTCAGAAAATACAGCCAACATATTATAGAAAAAGACCAATTAAAATATGCACAAACTGATCTTCCGAAAATAATTAGAGAACCTACTACGCAAGTTTAAACACAAATACATATAATATCACATAATAATATACCAATAAACGTGTGCATTCATATGCAAAAACACATGAATGTTTACAACTTAGCCGGTTGCTAGATATATATTAGATAGAAATTGTTTCTCTATCATCAGAAGCATATGCATGGCCCTTTTGCTATTAAGTGCCAATTAAGCTAAGCCCTACAAACCCAGTCGACTCAGCATCATAAAGAATCAATTTATCCTAATCACAAAACTATAGAAACGTTTAATAAATATATGCTCAAGTAATATATTTTGGACCTTGCCGGAGCCAAGAAACCCGGTTATTACAGTGGCGGGGACACGGATATCAGCATTTAAAGCGGCAGCGACTGAGGAGTTCAGTTCTCCGGTGATGTAATCAGATGCTGTAGAGGAGAAGTTTCTGTAATGATCCCGGTAAAGGAAAGAGGAGATGATTCTGAGGGGATAGCTGAAACGATTACTCGGTTGGATTAAGGAGGAGTGGGCAAGGAATTGCGACGTCGTTTTGAAGAACAATTGCCTAGTAGCCATTAGAATTGAGACTGGATTTCAGTGGGAGCTTAAACCCTAGACTCGAAGAAGGTGATGGTATTGGTTGGGGTTTATGACTTGTTCTTTTTAAATGTTTTTAATAATTTTTCACTAAACCCAAGCTCCATTATTAGGGTTGGCAACAACTCGGTTATAGGTTGGTTCGGACAAAATCATAATCGCACCACTAATTTTTTAACCATACCATAACAGCACCATAACCACATAAATCGATTTGGTTCGTATCTCGATTCGATTCGATTATTAACCACGGAAATAAACTATTTTTTATAGGTTCATCCGTTAAATTGATATAAAATAATTTATGAAAAAAGTCAATGAAAACAAAAATTCAATATTCCAAACGAAAATACAAACATTATCAAACAATATTCCAAACGAAAATACAAATATTATCCGAATTTTTAATTGCAAAATACAAATTTAAAAAACAATATTATAAATATAACAATACTAAATTTTTCTTTCATTCTTAATTGTTGTGCATTGAAGTTATTTGATTCATTTTTCCCCACAAATCTTACTAGCATAGATCAGCACACAAAGTTGATTCTTATATAATAAATAAGAAGTGTAAGTAGAGAATACAACGATACTCCTATTCAGAATGTCTTAACTAATATTAAAAAAAATGTACATCTTCATCAGCTTCCTTCTCGCTAAACGTTACACAAATTCTAGAGTATGATGAAAAAGTAGAATTTTCTACACACAATAGAAAAAATTAATAATAAAATGAGCCGTGCATGAGTTTATGGTTTGTGGAGAGTAGGGTTTACATTTATATACTGTCATACTAATGCTATTATTATAGACTAATGGTAAGTGGGCTGGTCGGCTGAGTCAAGTAGATATAATGGGGGGGATTTTGTTTTGGGCTAGATAGAAAAGTAGTGTAAAACACAATAATCAAATCAATTCAATTGTGCTTTTTTTTTTTTTTAGCGGGTAATTGGTTCGATGGCGTAAATACCATATCCGTACCGCCACGAACCGGTTTATTAAAATCAAAATCATACTCGCCCCATTGCATCGTTGGTTCGATTTTTTTCGCCCCATTCAATTCGATTAACCGTGATTTTCGATTTTGACCGTTCAAATTGCCATCCCTATCCATTATTTTAGTAAGAATGAAATGAATTTTTGAATAGTGTATTCATGAGAAATATCTAATTAAAAAATAAAAAAAAATTTGGATTTATATATAATATTATTTTATTATAGAATATGTGATTGAAATGATGTCAAAATACTGTTTAAAAAAAATATATTTTTTTAAAAATTGAGAATCGAACAGGGGCTAAATTTGAAGGATGAGAGTACCATGTAACCACACTAATCAAGAAATTTTTTTAATTTTTATGGAGAATTTTTAACACAATTTATTAACTAAGATTCTCGACAATCAATTGCCCACTTCGTAAATATTTATAAATATTTATCCCCAAATGATTGTTTTCAAGAATTTATTCTTCTCTTATTTTCATTGTTAACTTTCTTAAATTTATCAGACAGGTAGATGACAGTACAAGTTTTGAAATAAAATCAAACGACTCCCTCCGACACATATACAAGGCTTGCTTACGAGGCAAAGAATTACTTTCGATCATTGTTGTAGAAGGTCTATCAAGGCAAGAGTCCGAGTGCCATCCAGGACTGTGTACGGGTGAAAGAGAGATTCAGTGAGCTAGAAGTATGAGTCAAAAAGGTTTTATTGAAAGTAGAAATTTGCAACTTTTGATGGTAAAATATAGTTCCACATACTATGAGTTGTCTGAAAATGGCAAGAATACAGAACAACAAATAGATGGCAATTCAAATCAATCATGTTAGTACAAGATTACAGATGAAGTATATTTACAGTAAAGGGCAATGTCGGATTGTCAACAACGAGATCATCAACATAAGCAATTTGAACACCAGCTTGGGCAGATCAACGATGATATAGCAGATGACTAACTCGGGCAAATCAAGAACAGAGCAGCTCGACCAGTCTTCCTCGGCTTTGAACCGTTGTTTCACTCCCGCCCCAATCACACGTGAGAAATAAACCTGCCTTGTTTTGTGCTCTGCCTGGCGGGAGGTTTACAGAGTTCATATTTGTATCACTTGCACATCATGCAGTTCAAACTTACATTATCTCACGAAAAAGCATCAATATAGCGAGAGTCTAAAGCAAAATCTTCCACTTTTGATGACGAAAATATAACCTGCAGAACTTTATATATATCTTCTGTCTCGGGGTGTGATTCATCGGCTACCAAAAACTCGTGAAACTTACCCTCCACCTCTATCAAGCTAGAACCTGGATTTTTCTTCACCCCTTTCTCTCTCATCATACTTCTGACCATACTTACATCGTCCCATTTCCTCTTTTTTGCACATAGACTGGCTAGGAGGGCGTAAATGCCACTATCGTTGGGATCCAGGATTATAAGATTTTCTGCTGCTATCTTCCCCAACTCAATATTTCCATGTATCCTACACCCACTCAGAAGGCCACCCCAGACAGCTTTATCTGGTTCCATAGGCATTGTTTTTATCAATTGGTAAGCTTCTTCCAAGATCCCAACCCTACTGAGTAAATCAGTCATGCAAGCATAATGTTCGACTCCGGGCTTTAATCCAAATCGGCTCATGTCTGTAAAATATTCCCAACCCATCTTGACTAATCCACCATGGGCACAAGCCGACAGGACACCAACCAATGTGATCTCATCCGGCTTAAATCCAACATTAATCATCTGTTCAAACAGATGAAGAGCCTTATGTGCATGACCATGAGAAGCATAAGCTACTATAATTGAGTTATAGGACACTAAATCTTTCTTCGGCATTTCATCAAATATCTCTCTAGCGGCACGAATATTCCCACATTTTGCATACATATCAACAAATGCATTCCCTAGTATTATGCTAAGCTTGACTAATTGTTGCTTAATATAGTAATCGTAAATCCTTAGCCCTAGATTCATACGACCAGATTGAGCACACGCAGAGAGGGCACACACCAAAGTACTCTCCATCGGAACCAAACCGTTGTTCTCCATTTGAAGAAAAAGTTCCAAAGCTTCATTAGGTCTACTATTCTGGGAATAACCTGCAATCATTGCATTCCAAGCAACCACATTCTTCCTAGGCATTTCATCGAATAACTTCCTAGCCAAATCAACTTCCTCAATCTTCGCATACCCGTTTATCATACTAGTCCACGAAAACACATCTTTCACTTCCATTTTATCAAAAATCTCTCCAGCTTTGGCCAAGGACCCACATTTCACATACATATCCAACATAGAATTCATCAAATTCAAACTAAATCTCACTCCTTTCCTCTCTGCAAACTCGTGTACTCTCTCCCCCAAACTCAAATCCCCCTTTAAGGCGCATGCGCTAAAGACTGCCACCATCGTTACCTCATTGGGTTCAACACCACTTTCACACATTTTATCAAACATCTTCAAAGCCTCATCAACCAAATCATTTTTCACATATCCATCAATCATACTAGTCCAAGAAACAACATCTCTTACTTCAGTTTCATAAAAGATTCTCATGGCTTCGCCTAATTTATGACTCTCGCTATAGAAATGCATGAGCCCATTTCTCACAATCACCTCCCCTACACATCCCACTTTCCAAATCCTACAATACAATGATTCTCCCACTCTAATATCTTCCAAGCCCTCACAACTTTTCAGCCCAAAAACATAACTTCTTTTATCCATTTCCACCCTTTCTTTAACCATTCTAACAAAATACTCAAAACCCATTTCAAAAAACTGATGTTTAACACAGCCCCTTATCATGGTATTCCAAATATACACATTTGGTTCTAGAATCTGACCAAATAGCACATTTGCATAGCTCAAGCTCCCATTTTCATCCATGGAATAAAAAGACAGTAGCCTGCTGATTGGAAAGAGATGGAAAACGAGGCCAGTGCGGGTAATGTGGGCTTGGATTTGTTTTGCTTGGGACATGGAGTTGCAGGACTCTATGAGGAGGAGAGTAGGGTGTGTAATTATAAGATTTGGGTTGGGATTTGAATTCCATTTCTTGGAGTTTGACGAAAAGTTCTTGCCAATTTGAAAGATTAATGGGATTCTACGTGAAGGAGACGAAATCGAAATGTATCTTAGTAGTGTAGTACGAAGTTTCATTTGAAGACCAAAAATGTATGTCGTGTGATACGGGCCAAGGGGCTTATTCGTAGAAGAAGCTGCTTCTGTCTGACATTTTTCTTTTATTATTCTTTTCTTTCTTTCTTTTTCTTTTATTTTATTTATTCTTTTTTTGACGGCCCCATCTGTTTAATAATTTTTAATTTTCTATCTTTTCATTTTTTTTTTTGTAATTGTTATTGTTATTTTTATGATTTTTGATAAAAGAAAAAATTATCCACCTGATTAATTTAAAAACCGACCTCCATGTGCAGGAACTTGGTTCACTGGGACCTCACATGCTCCTCACTGTTTGGGATTGGGCCCCACATGTATATTTTTTTTTAAAAATTATGGGGCCCACTCCCACCTCGTTCTCATATGACAAGGCCTGTACGTGTGTCATTTTTCTCAATATAATACCTGTTTTGAAAGGAAACTAGGTAAAAGAAATAATTTCCTCTCTACAAACAGTTAAGTAGCAAAATGCTAAAACAAGTTCGAAGCTCAAGTATCAAAGTTTTAATCAAAGTATAAAAACTCCAAAGAATGGAAACTTTCTTGAAAACATTTTATGTATGATTAAGCCCCGTTTGAGCCATATTATTGTAAAAAAGAGAATGAAAAATATAATCATTATGAACTTCACACAAGAAATAAAAAAATCAAATATAGTGATTTGATGTGATAAATAACGATTATATTTTTCATTTTAATGAAGGCTTAAATAGAGCCTAAATAAAAGTCTTTTTGTTTTTTCTTTCCCAGAAAACAATAAAGGATTGGTTGAGCCACATTATTTTTGAAAAAATACATTCTTCAATAGTGATTTGACATCATTTCAATCACACATTCTTTAATAAAATAATATTACACGCAAATCTAAAACTTTTTTTTATTTTTTAACTACACATTTCTCATTAATATAACATAAATAATGCATTTTTTCTTAAAATGTGGCTCAAACAAGGGCTACTAAAGAAAAGAAGAAGAAGAGAGTATGAGCTTGAAACATGTTTTCAATTTTAGAATGACAAACTACGAGCATCATTTTCAACCTTCATCTCCATTTGCAATTCTATCAACAATATATTTTTCACCTCAGACTTGCATTAATATGTTGTTATGGTCCTTATTCATAGTTTCGTACAAAAACACATTAAAAGTGACTTGAAAATACAAATTTATGTTCAAATAAGTATACAAACAAAAATAAATTAATAAAAGTAAGCCAACCAGTTATACATAACAAATATTATATACATAAGACGAAGTTTATGTATACAGCATCCAATTCCTTAAACTGACAAAGTATTCCTTCACAATGAAATAATATATTTACAAAGATCTCTTCACCTTAAGACCTGCATTAATATGTTGATATGGTCCTTATCCAGAGTTTCGTATAGAAAATCCGTTAAAAGTGACTTGAAAATACAAATTTATGTTCAAATAAATATACAAACAAAATTAAATTAATAAAAGCAAGCCTCTATAAAGAAAAATAAAACAAAATATTGTATACAGACGACAAAGTTCAAATATATAGCATCTAATTCCTTACAATGACAAAGTATTCCTTAACAATGAAATAATATATTTACAAAGACAAGAAGCACATTTTGCATATGTACAGACATATTTACACCAAGCACCATCAGTTCATTACTGTCTTCTTCTATTTTTTTTCCCCCCTTGCACTTTCAAATTTTGCCCACTATCCCAAGCAATATACAACACATCAGCTCCTATCATTCTGAAAACTAACTGAGATAAGTCCATCCCAGCCATGTTAGGAGAGTTATTTCCTATTAGCAAATTCCCGGCTATACAATATCATAATATTGCTATACATTATTTGATCTTTTTGATATTCTTCTTTTTTCTTTTCCTTTTTTAACCATTTTTTTTTTAAGTTTAAGAGATACATAATAACTATAAACAACACGATGAATCCGAATTAGAATGTAGCAGGACCAGAAGACCAAATCCCATGAGGTTTTCATCGAAACGTTAGTTGTTCTGAAGAGAGGAGACCCACTGCTCCATATGCTTCTTGTTTTCTGAAAATGAGATTGAAAAATCATGAAATATATAATATAAATACAATGGAAAACCTGAAACAATAATATTTTAGATTGTTCTACGTTCATTTAAATCGATGTAAGCTACCAAACAATTAGAAAAGGTATCTGAAACTCGACCAAGCAGAAAATAGTATTTGTATAGTTTACAACCAGAAAACGGTAGGAAGAAGACTTTCATTTATAAGCAATAACACAAAGAAGAGTATGCCAAGTCAGTTTACAATTTCCATGTTCTAGTTACCTTCTCGCACTGAGGCGAGGGAGAAGAAGATAATTTTTCCCCTTTCCTTTTATTTTTTTCTTTTTTATTTTGGTTTTTTATTCAAGTTTTTTTTACTTATTTATGTAAAAAAATATAAAGTTATCATTTTGTCCTTTCATAGTTGATTAAAATGTGGTTAAAATTCAATTTTTTGGTCAACTAACAAAAATATAGATGGAATCCGGCCGTTGGGGGCCTTGGGGCTTCATCCGCAACGTTTTGAAAAGTTTGGGGTGATAAATGCAACAAATGAAAGGTTAGGAAAAGTCTGTAATCTTTTAAAAGGTTTGGGATCTCAGCTACAATTATCCCTAAAATTAATAAAACCATGAAAACTGAACTAACAACTACTTAAACTGAATCAAAACATAAACTACTAACTAGTTCTATCTATCCTCAAAATCAAGCCAAATCAAAGCTTGAGCCTTGGAATGGTCATTGGCTCGTTTCTCACGAACTTTCAAATGGTTTCTGCCATTTCTCGCCGTCGGATCATATGTCATGATATCAGTTGATTATTGGGTGAGAAAGAAGAAAAGAAACCAGATGATTATATTTTAAGACATAGGGCCACTGAATCACAATCCAGTCTTTATCTCTAAAAGGGTTATTTGCAGATTATCCAAACCATGGCATATTTAGCATATTTGGAAACTGCAGTGGAGCTTTAGCATTTAGCCATAAAAGAAAGGTTGACAAACTGTAATAGTTATAAACACAAAATGTAGCACCAGGCGAAAAGAACGAGGAACCTACTTCTGAATCATAAACACATTCTATCAACTATCATAAAGAACTAAAATCCGATTCATTTGAATGCCTACAACTATATCCACAAATTGCAGTGTAATGGAAGAAGAAACTGTGAGAAATTTTGTCATTATTCTGTCACACCGGACAAAGAACACTCCCTCCCTATTGATATTCAGGGAACAATATTTTTAGTGAAAACTTGCGGGACCCCGAGAATATGGTCAATCCTGCCTCTTATAAATGATCCCCAAGTTCCTTTGATAACATTTTGCACTTCAAATGACCTTTCTGCTTAGTTACAGTGTCTTTTCAATCCTTGAATATTATCACAAATGATCCAGATGAAGAAAATTATAAATTTGAGCAATTGAATTTAAGCTCAACCTACTTGATGCATACTTTTTGAAATTTAACTCGGAACAATAAATCATTTAACTACCCACCTTTCACTTAGGAGGTGCTATAGAACTCTTCGAGTGTAACTAAACTTGATTCTGAAGCAGTGTCAGTACTGGTAACTCAAATTTATCATGAAGTTTAAATAAAATAAAATAAAATAAAACTGCATTTATGTTGTGTTAGAAAGAAGAGATATCATGTTGCATCCATTTTGCTTATCACTCACACACAAAAAAACTAACACTCGAGATGTACGTTTAAGACAAAAAGCTTTAAATAATGTTCCTAGTCCCATGAAAGAAGCAGTACCCGTGGCATGCCTGGATTCTTGCTTTAGACAACTTGCATGACTTTAAGCATCCAGTTGAATGATTTTCCTTTACAGGTAATGATTTATTCAATTACACCAAGAGGTAATGAAAGACTGTACACACAAGTCAATTACAAAACCACTATTATTGTTTCCCTCTCCTGGCCTTTTATGTTGTTACTGTTCTTAACCTCATAAGAAAAGCAGCAAATAAAGGCAGTACCTAGCAGTGAAGTCGGTATAGATTTTTCAAGCTTATAAGGCGGTCAAACATCATTTTTGAACTCACATTCATTAGTTATCACAACTTTTATCTACTTTTTAACCCAAAGTCAGTACTTAAAAGCTTAGCCAAGCAAGCAATTAGCCCTGGAATACGATCTTTATGTTTTGAGTGTTATTTTAATTAGTTTCAGGTGGTTGTTTTCCATTTTTAGTTTAGGTGGATGGTAATTTCCTATCAAATGAGGACTGCCCATGTCATTTTAGAAATCTTTCAGGCTTTTCGGCTCAGTCCTATTGAGTGGTGTATGGAAGGATAAAACAGAGGATTCAAGAGTTTCACTTAAATTCTTCGCTAGTCCAACCTAAAGAACATGTTTCAAGGTTAGATTGCTGCCCTTCGGTTTATTATTCCAACATAGTCCACTTTCCCCCTCTCGTTTTATAACCCTTATTGGGGCCTTTTCCTCCTCTACAAGATTCTGCCGTCCATCTTCTTTCACCTGTTCAATCTTGCACTCTAGTAGCACAAATTTGGTAAACTCAAGGAGCTTATTGCTCTCCTTTTTTCCCCTCCAAATTCCAGGTTCATTATTGAGAATTTCTACCTTCTTCAACTCTTTACCATTTTCATCAGTTTATCCTTCGTGAAGACTTGTATCAAGAATTTTAAACATAGGCGTCTCCTTTGTATTTTACATCTAATTTTTTTGTTTAAGATTTTTATATCAGACAAGAAGCAAAATATGAACCACTCAACCAAAGGCAATTCAAATATCCAACTCATGTGCATACAAATATTGTACACTAGACTATTTCCTTGGTTTCTTCCTTGTTGGCTTTCCTAATTTATTGGTAGCCACTTCTAAAAACAAATTATTTAATTTTAATGAGTAGTTCCTTACCAACGAGAGTTGAATACATATAATATGATGAGTGAAGCTACAGGTACTTTACAGGTCTTGCCAGGCAAGAAATAAGTGGGGGCGGGCCCACAATTTTTTAAAAATACATGTGGGGCCAGCCTCCAAACAGTGAGGGGCTTGTAAGGCCCCTTGTGAAACCTGCACCTGTACGTGCAGGTTTTTCCTAATATGATCATATTTAGCCCCCGTTTGACAATAATTATTTGTAAAAAAGATAATGTTTTGAATAGTGATTTTTGGAAGGATTTGCGATCAAAAGTGGAGAAAAGTTTTGGGTTTACGTACATAATATTTTATTGTGTGAATATGTGGTTGAAAATAAGTATGTGGAAAAAAGAGTTTTCAAATAATGGTCATCAAACAAACAGGAGCTTAGTATATTACGAATCTAATGCCAATGGATAAAAACTCAAAATCAAATTTATCGAGCGCATCCATTGTGATGAAATGGAAGGAGCAGAAAAGAATTAAAACAAACAAACATTAATTTAAAGCAATGGGAATAAGATTTTCAGAGATTGACTCTTACCAGAAGCATTTATATCTGAAATTTTCCCAATTGTGTCTATAAACACATCCTTGGAGTTATCTACCAGATCCTTTTGATCGTGACCATAGCAACGAACCAACACTGCAAAACTATCATCAACAGTATCATCAGTTTTGAAGCCAGGGCCATGGGGCTCCAACCATCCAACTGACCAATCTGAACCATCAGAATCAGACGCTGAAAGACATCCTCCATCTGACGGCACAAGAACTACATCATATTCCTTGTCAATTCTTCGCTCCTCTCGACTCTGCCATTTTTTCTTAACCCGTCCAGATGAGGAACCAATAGCTTTCCTATGAACCACCGGGAATTTCACTTTGTCCATTTCCCACAAACCCGAATCAGGCGAGGAATTCAATGGAGATCCGTCTGAGATGTTAGGTTCCTGTTGCTTCCCACTCCACAACCACCATGAAAGATGGGTTAGTGCTAAAGCCATACCTCAATCTGAACCTTTCACGCCCGAATATTTTAGGATTTATGGCCGATACATTCAAAACTGTAACAATATGCACAAAATATTCAATATACCTCAGAAGCCTGAAAATGAAGATTCAGTGTATCATTATTTCTTGATTTTAGAAAATCTACAATTAATAAGAATAACTAGATTGACATCAAACCTACAGCCAATATGAAAAGTGAATATTTATATATTAATGAAAAAAAAATGAGAAAAAGGGAAAAAATGACAGCTAAGTCCACAACATATCAAGTTTGAATCAAAGTAAATGACAGCCATGAAATCAGAAACAAAAGGTCAAAAAGAATAGAATACCATATACTTGACCAGGAATATTCCAGTTTTACAACAGAGTATTTACAAATTAAAAACCACTCAACAAAATTCTAACAAAGCAACATCATTAAGAAAAAATTATTTTCATAATTCCACGTCCAGCCAAAACCTTATTTGCGGGGATAGATTTACTAATTGGGCAAATTCAAAATACCAGTTCTTCAAAGTAATATATGTTCAATCCTCGATGATATGCTACCTAAGCATAAATAACTGTACGGGTTGATTTATATAAGCATTTGTTCATTAGTGTAATCTGAAAAATAATTTTTTAAGTTCATTCTTAGGCTTCAAAAGCTTCCAAGAAATCAATCGAAAAAGGGAGTGCACCTTTCGAAAGGAAATCAGATGAAAAGAGATTTGGGGTTTTCTAGCTTTATTGGATCTTGAAGAATTATGAATCTATAGCTAGACAACAAGAATTTCCAAGAGACGACAAAGAGGGAACAAGGATATATTCTTGTACGTTTCTGAAAACGTGTGCAATTATTATTATTTCAAGGAAAAATTGCAGCTGAGGTACCAAACCTTTCGTTTATTAGCAGACTTTATCCAAACCTTTCATTTGTGCCACTGGAGGTATCAAACTTTTCAAAAATTCGCACCCGAAGTCCAAATGGATGGAAACCGTCCATTTGACTGTTAGTTGACCAAAAAAAGTAAATTTGACCTATTTTGACCAAATTGAAATGGATAAAATGGTAAATTGATAATTAAAATATTAAATAAATTGAAAAAAAAAATCAAGAAAAAATCAAAAATTTAAGAAAAGAAATTAACCCACCCCATTTGCACCCCACTCCACCCCACCATCTTTGTCCCTAAACCAACCATCAGCACCTCCACCTCCCCATTAAGCGCCTCTCCAACCTCTCCCTTTCTGCCACCACTCCAAAGAAAACCCCACTTATCTCTGCATCGATGGAATGGGGCATCTGAAAAAGTCTGAAATTATCCCATTGCGCCACTTTCAGGAATTTAGGCTCCAGACCGTTGATGGGTTTGAGCCCAATCAGAGACTTTCGATTGAGGAATTGTTTAAGGAAGGGGATTTGTTTGATGTTTCTGGTACCACCATTGGAAAGGGATTTCAAGGTACCAATATATATATATTGAAAATTTTCTAAAGTACCGCAATGTAAATGAAACAATTAAAGCTATTTCCTAACAATTACTGAACTTTCAATTTTTTTTTGGAATATTTGCTTTCAAAATTGTTTTCATTTAATATTGTAATTATCAAGTTACCATTTTACTCATTCCAATTTGGTCAAAATAGGTCAAATTTACTTTTTTGATCAACTAACGGTCAAATGGACGGTTTCCATCCATTTGGACTTCGGGTGCGGATTTTTGAAAGGTTTGGTACTTTCAGTGGTACATATGAAAGGTTTGGACAAAGTCTGCTAGTAACTAAAAAATTTGGTACCTCGACTGCAATTTTCCCTTATTTCAATTTCAATTTCAACACTAGGATCCTAGAATTTACAAGTACGGATTGATTGATAAAATAGGGAGATTGGTTTAATAAAGCTAAAAAAAACCCTCAATAATAATTTTTAGTCAAAGGCTTTTGGTTGAAGAGCCTAAAATCTATTTTACTGTTTGATTCTTGATAGGGATGAAAATTAGATTATTAACCAATTTTAATAAAAATTGATAAAGTGTATGATTAAAAAGATATGAGTCTCATGGAATATGTGGTAAAATGAGTCAGCATTTGATTATTAATATTTTTTTTTTTATGAAAATTGTGTTTCTCACCAAAATTCTTACTTTTATATTGTTTGATTGTCATTTTTCTATGAAAAATATTTTTCTACTTTTGGTTACGTGATCATATTTTCTTGAAAATCAAGGAAGATATTTTCTTGGAGAGTAGGATTTTATTTTTCGAAAATTCTCTCTCACTTACTCACAAATAAAAATCGGACAAGCATAATATTTTATAAGTTCAAAATTAAATCAATCAAATACATTTAATTGACAAATTCCATGTAAATAAGTTTTAGACAATTAAATTACTTAAAATTTATTTTCTTTCCATTCAAATTTCATGCTTGCAATCAAACGCAACCTAAGTTTTTAACTTTTACTTTGATAAAAATCTAAAATTTAAACCCTATCAAATATATGTTGGGAAATTTTACGTCAATTCTCTTTATTTTTATTTACCCCTATGAACTTTTTTTTTTTTTTGGTTCAAAGGAATATGAGCAAACAACAAAAATAAAAAATATAACGTATAAATTAAACGGACGGTCAAAACTTTTCACTATTTGAAAAATTGTTACAATCATATAGAATTTCACTTACCAACCCAATCCCAAAGTGTTACAAAGAAAAAGACCCAAGCTTTATTACACCTACTTTTCTACTCAATGTACGAAAAGCCTCAAGATGCTAGGCTCACAATATTTTTCTCTTAGATTAAGTCTCTAGCCACATCCAAAATAATGAAAGATATCCACTATTTATAGGACCAATAACCAAGTAGAAGAGTTTAATTTAAATTCAAACAAGACTCCTTTAACTCAACAAGGATTCCTTCATGTGCAAGACTCCAAAATCGACTGCAAAGTGGAGACTAAACTCTGCAAGTACTCTGCTCTCAATTTTAATTAGATGTTTTCCATATAATAACTACCTTTTATTATTTGCAATAAAAGTCCTCAAACTTTTGACTTTTGAGATAATTATCCAACAATCTCCACCTTGCTGAAAATGAGTCAAAATCTTGTCATATCTTCTACAACTTTTAATTACAATAATTGGAAAAAATAAGTAAGCTTTTAACACACTTTAACGGTCCCATACTTCACCATATGAGTATAACCACTCAGAATTATCCGTGAACTCCGAGCATTTCATTGGCTATATGTAGAAACAACCATGCTGATAGTTATGGTGCAACTCTCCTATTGAGTTTTCCAGAGAGCTCATCAGCCATCGACATCGCAACACCACCACATACTTACACACCTTGCATCAAATGTCAGTCAATACTATGTGCAGATATGCTAACCTACGTCAGTAAGAACACATCCTCTATCATGGCAACTGGCTACATGCCATGAGAATGTTTCCATCTTACTTTACAGCACCAAATCCGTGTCCTCCTTCGCCAGGAGAGACGCATTGTCCGACCCCAATTAGTTAGCCGGCCCTGCTACACCTTTGGACAATTTCTCTTCACGTGATCAGTTTGACCGCGGTTCCAACAAGTTACTTTCTTTCTCATGGAGTTGTCGTTCTTTTCCTTTTCAGTCACAAGTACTGGATTGTCAGATGGAGTATTCTGTCCCCCTAACTTCTTTCTTCTGAGATCAAGTTGCTTGTCACTTTTGCGAAACTCACAGTTTCCTTCCCATACATCAAGTTTGACTTGATATATTTATAGGTAGATGGAAGAGACCAGATGAGCCGTAATGCTTTATCTTCATCATCTATCTTCACTTCAATATATCTATAGTTCTGAAATAATCCCATTTAGAACACTCAGATGGTCTGAGATTTTTGTACCTGCCTCTATGCGCAATGAATTCCTTCAAGTACAACTGATTTGAGAGACTCTTCGTTTGATATAGTTCTTCTAGCTTCTCTAAGTTTGACTTGATATATTTATAGGTAGATGGAAGAGACCAGATGAGCCGTAATGCTTTATCTTCATCATCTATCTTCACTTCAATATATCTATAGTTCTGAAATAATCCCATTTAGAACACTCAGATGGTCTGAGATTTTCGTACCTGCCTCTATGCGCAATGAATTCCTTCAAGTACAACTGATTTGAGAGACTCTTCGTTTGATATAGTTCTTCTAGCTTCTCCTATAATTCCTTTGTAGCAGATATTCCATGAATATTTGCACGAACATTTTTAGCCAGACAGAGACGTATCATGCTTGCAGCCTTTAAATCCAATTCTTCCCAATCCTCATCGCTCATACTAGATTCATCTTCCTTGCCAGAACTCTTAGTTGGTTTTCCTTTCAAAGCCTTGTGCAATCCAGTTTGAATCAATAAATCCCTAACTTGTACTTGCTACAAGCCAAAGTTGATTCTCTCGTCAAATTTCTTTACGTCATATTTCAATGATGACATTTTTTTTGTTGCTCCAATACTCCGAACCACCTGACGTTCTGATACCACTTGTTGGAAAATTTTACGTCAATTCTTTTTATTTCTATTTACTTGTATGATCTTTTGTTGTTTAGAAGAATATTAGCAAACAAGAAAAATTAAGAATATAACGCATAAATTCAACGGACCGTCAAAACTTTTCACTATATGAAAAATTGTTACAATCATATAAAATTTTACTCACCGACTCAATCCCAAAGTATTATAAAGAAAAAAAATAAATCCGAACTTTACCACACCTACTTTTCTATCTAATGTACGAAAAGTCTCAAGATACTAGGCTCACAACATTTTTCTCTCAGAACAACCCTTTGGCCACACCCAAAATAATGAAATACGTCCACTATTTATAGGATCAATAATCAAGTAGAAGAGTTTAATTTAAACTCAAACAAGACTCCTTTAACTCAACAAAGATTCATTCATGTGCAAGACTCCAAAATCGATTGTAAATTGGAGACTAAATTCAGCAAGGATTTTGCTATCAATTTTAATTAGAAGTCTTCCATAAAATAACTACCTTTTTATTATTTGTAATAGAAGTCCTTCAACTTTTGACTTTTGAGGCAATTACCTAATAATATATGCTCTTCAAAGTAGTACTCAAATTGTGCTGTCGGTAAAATCTATTCAATGCACATTGTCTAACAAATTATTGTGCTTATAGAATGAGATGGAACATCAATAATATTATACTTCTCGTGGATGAACAATGAGTCCATTTTATGAATTTTGAAACTTTTTTCATGACTGTTTAGGGTGTCAAACATTGTTCGTAGTAAATTGTGGCAGAATTGTTCAGTGAAAATGTTTGTCTGTGCTTTTGAGTTCTGCGCTACTTATTTTATCCACACAAGTTATGATTTGAAGTTACGTTCCTGGCTTCTCCTCGAACTCAAGATGTTACAATAAATATGTTCTCGATTATTTCAAAGGGTACTCTTCAAATGAAGTAAGAGAACATGAAGTCATGGAACTTGATTGTACTTTTGAAGTTAGTAGGTGTAACTAAGTATTATCTTCAAATGAAGTAGGAGAATATGAAGTCATTGAACTTGGTTGTACTTCTGAGGTTAGTAGGTGTAACTAAATATTACCAAATAATGAAATTCATATACGGATACAACGATTCACAGCATTGGTTGAGGGAAAGATACTTTCTGTGTGATCTCTCCACCCTTGTTTTAGATTTTGAGCCCATCTTTAAGATGCTCATGCTGGTGATAATTCATCAATTCTTAAAACCTATTTTCTTGATCACTCAGTTTGATTGAACTACGTTTTCCTTCCATTCTTCCTACCCTTTATAAAATTACCAAACAAAAGGGCATAAAGCATATTTCACCAATCCCATATTCATGTAATATAGCGTTAATCATTTCAACCAGTCGAAGAAAAATCTTTAATTACAAGACAAACCCAATTATTTGAGCATCACTCAAAGGCTTACAAAACCATAAAACTAGATTTAGTTTTCTATCTTTCCAGTAGCAAATAATTCCTTCAAGAATTCAGAGATTTGGCCAAATGTGCGTTTTCTTCAAATTTCTAAGTATAACATGAAAGTCCAGTACACAAATTAATTAATTTAATCGGAGAAAATGATATTCCAATGAGGTTCCACAGAACAAAACTAAACAATATCAAACAAAAGAGAAACTAACAAGCACACACAATATTCAGTAAATCAATAAACTCATACCAATGCAAAAGGGAAAAATAAAAGCCTAAATAATGAGCCAAAAGTTTTGCCTTAAATTGCACACATATGCAGAAGTTGGAATCAGCCAAAAGCATTTTCGCATATGCCAAAATCGGATGAACAATCCATTATCCGGAAGACAAAATTACAAAAAGAAAGCAGATCTTGTATTGGATTTTGCTGCAAGTGTAAACTGGATTGAAGTGATTTCCTGACGTCTTTTCTTCCGACCTAGGGCTTATTTTGAGCAATTGGGTGAATTTTGGACGTGACTTTAGAGTAAGATTTGGGCTGAATTTTTTTTAAGAGGTCCCTGTAAAAGATGAGGCACAAGGTGGCTGCCTAGTTCGTCTTGGGCCAGGGACGGACCTGCATGTATAAACATATTAATGATGTTTTTTGTTGGAAAGATGAGGCATTTTCCAAGACTTTAGCATCTAAGTCTTAAGTACTGCTACAAACTGAATGAGATACCTTCAAGAATTGGAGATATTCCAACACTTCAAGTAATCAAGTTGTTTGAATGCCCATCTGCTGTGACTTCTATAGCGTTAATACAAGAGGGACAACTGAGCTTGGGAAATGGTAATGTTCAGGTGTCCTCCGAAGAGGAATTCGACCAAGATTGACACGCCTCCTTACGTAAGGTAATATTTTCCTTGGGTATAAAGTGTCTGTCTCCTTTGTTGATCTAGAACAAATCACGACCATTAGAACTTGTTGAGCTAGTGTTCTAGGATTCAACTACTATAAAATTAAAATTCTCATTTCCCATTCTAACCTTGTATGTTCTACTTGAATAACTTAAAGAAATGACATAACATGGAACAATGAATTCAAGCGAAAGCGTTAAAACACAAATCTGGAATCCACTAGAGGATGAAAGATAAAATCAAGAATTTTTATTTATTTGAAGATGCCCAAAAAGAAAAAAAAGAATAACCCTTTTATTTTGAATGGTTTAAACGAAAACTTAGTTTAAAGGAACTAAAATTGTGAAGAGTTCGAAATAAATTGAATGGTAAAAATAGCACTAAAACTTTAGAAGTAGTTTTCAGTCCATCGCATCGTTCCCTTTTTGAAAAGGTATTATGGGCCCAAATTGGAGCTCGAACGCTAAATGCGCAATTTATTGTTTTTCCATTTTTCGATCCAACTGTTCCTCAATTCACTAGGCCAACTGTTCTACATCTATAAAACATTGTCATTGTTCTTTTCCTTTTTATTATCCAAATATGCTACTCCAAAATTCTTAATATCTTGTGTGTAGCTCTCATCAATGTCACTACTATGATTAAAATACGTACACAGATAGGTATCACATACCACTGAACCTGCTGAATCTATTAATCAAATTTCTAAGTTATCAAATTTACTATGTTCTTGTGTGTAGCTCTCATCAATGCCACTACAATGATTAGATAGGTATCACATACCACTGAACCTGCTGAACATATTAATCAAATTTCTAAGTTATCAAATTTACTATATTATTTTTCTTTGCTATAATCTGCAGAGCACATCCACATATCGTAATAGTCTGCAACTTCTTTCGTAAATTCTGTTCATTGTTTTGGCTTACATAGCCATATAGGCATTGTGATTGTTTGAGAAAACGGCAAAACATTTGGTTTGCTACACATTATCATGATTTTAGGTGGTAATTGAGTGATATTAATTGATATGTTGTCTTAAATGTAGGCATATTAGTCACATTTATGATGGCGAGTCATTGAACACCACTTAATTGCCATCTAGACTGGTGATGATCATGATTATCAACAAATAGCATTGTTGTTTAACCAATATGCAACAATACATTATAAAGCTAGTACTCAAAGATTAGGCATTGGACTTCATGGCTCAAAAACAATAAGGCACTTGCATGAAAGGAGAATTAGGCGCTATTTGGAGTGGTGAGCTGGTGAATTGATCATGTTTTCCTTGATTCGGTTTATACATTATTCTAAAGATTTTACTCTTCTTATATTCAGCCACTGATTCTATTTATTATTGCATGTGTTTTACTTTTAATAATATTGTAATATTAAGTTTACTTAAGAGGAATTGGTAAATTCAATGTTATCTGAATATTCGGTTGTTATATAACAAAAATAAGTCTTCGGCAGGTTCTTCCAAAAACTCTTGTTCCATTCTTGGCGTTGATGTGAAATATCGAGTTTTTCGATCTATATGTTATTACACTGGTTTCTTAAAATTTTCTCTCCATCACTTCACTTGCCTATGTCAATGAAGTAGTAGAGATTAAAAAAAATTAGTCACAGAACAAACACCAGATTCTTTATAAAATCTAAGTTGAGGAAGCTGTAAAAGAATTGAATTTGCCTCTAAAATGCATCTTCAGCGTA
This sequence comes from Olea europaea var. sylvestris, assembly GCF_002742605.1. Classification (NCBI taxonomy): domain Eukaryota; kingdom Viridiplantae; phylum Streptophyta; class Magnoliopsida; order Lamiales; family Oleaceae; genus Olea; species Olea europaea. The sequence goes on from NW_019259490.1 coordinate 509,284, forward strand.
TAGAAATGAGTGTATCAACCTAGTGGGTGTTGGACAAACTTTCCAATAACTGAGGCAAAGTATATGATGAAGTTGGAGATTGATGCAGGAACTAAATAAGAAAAAAATCTTGGCTCCAAGGCGTTTACAAGTCGCTTGCCTAAAATTTTATTTGCCCTCACTACATTGGTAATGTACAAGGGATAGAAAATTCGCCTTCAAGTTGTATATGTGGCTCATATAAAATAACATAAAGGTTTACTAAATCAAATATGCCGATATCAAAGCAGAGTAGAATGGAGTAGAGTGGAGCGACGACATCGGCCTTTTGGGGTTTAATTCACTGTTTGTTGCCAAAGACGCTGTGATATAGAAATATTTTCTTTTACGAGCCTTAAAATCTTGTATGGGCCTAAGTTAGTATTAGTATAAATAATAATATTGTAACCTTATTTTTCATATTGAATAAAATTATCTCCATTTCGCTCTTGTGGACGTAGGCACACCGTCGAACCACGTAAATACTTGTGTTGATTTCTCTTTTTCATCTCTTTATTATTTTGCATAAAATTCAACATGTTTGCATTGTGCACTAACGAAAACAACTTAAACACAGAGAAAAGAAGCCATATACTTGAGGTTATATTCCGTCTTTCCAGAATTACAGAATATAAACATGCCTTTGTGAACAATGGGGATTAAAAATGTACATAATTTTTTAAAGGAAGAAGACGAGAAGGAGAAATGTAAAAAATGTCAACATTTTTCAATCAAAGAAATTTGAACCTATATATAGATTTTTGTCACTCCTTTTCCAATCAGTCGCAATCAATGGTAGGTGTCTCTTAGTTATGAAATACATCAAAGAAACCAAAAAGAAATTGAATTAGAACAACCAAATTCAGTTATGGGAAGAAAAAGGCACCATTCAAGATACTTGGTGGTACGGGTCCCTGCAAAAGCGCCAGGGGGCAGCTTGTGTTGAAAATATTGAGCCTAAGTTATAGGCTTCACAAATTTCTCATGTGTCAGGCAAAAAATTCCAAATAGTGGCAGACACATATGGCAGCAAATGTTGAAGACTTTGCATGCATGGTAAGCAATTGTTGACAAAGCAATGTGGATGGAAAAGGTTTCAAATCATGCAGCTGCCACCGAAATTTTTTTGGAAGAAATTCTTTGCCATGCAAACCAACTTTGTGGAAAATGTTGGATTTGCATTAATGAGGAAGGTGAAAAATTTCCTATAAATTGGAGGCCAAAGCAAAGGAAGAAATGTGCCAAAGTGAGAGCAAAAACAAGTGCAAAAGTGTTGAGTGAAAATACGAGAGATAGTGAGCAAGCACAAAGTGAGAAGCAGTTAGGCTTTCGTTTGTGCAGAAAATTAATGAGAGAAAAATAGAGAGATTGTCTTTGCGTAGACAAATAAAATACAGAGAGTGTATTTGTTGTACTCCTTTTATTTTCTTGTTGATATAGTAAAAGAATTGGTGTGGGTTTGTGGACGTAGGCACAATTGCCGAACCACGTAAATTCTTGTGTCACTTGCACTTATTATTTTTGCTACATTTATTTCTTCTCAGTTTAAATTATTCTGCGTCCCACTAATCCTGGCGGAATTAGTAGCGGTCTAATTTCCCAACAACTGATATCAGAGCTCCAGAATTTAAGTGGGAGGAATGGCAACAGACGAGAAGATATCCAAAATCGATAAGTTTGATGGTACAAACTTTGGATTTTAGAAGATGCAAATGGAGGACTATTTGTACCAGAAGGACCTGTATAAACCACTTCACGAAAAGTCGGAGGACATGACCAACGACGAGTGGGAATTACTTGACCGAAAGGCTCTTGGCGCAATAAGGCTGACATTGTCAAAGTCAGTCGCTTTTAACATAAAAATTGAGAAGACGACGGCATCTCTCATGGCGGCCCTATCTAGCATGTATGAACAACCATCTGCAGCAAACAAAGTCCATTTAATCAAAAAGCTATTTACTATGAAAATAGCGGAAGGCGAAAGATTTGGAGAACATCTAAATGTGTTCAATGAAGTGACGGACCAATTAAACACAGTCGAAATCACATTCAGTGATGAGGTTCAAGCTTTGTTGATACTCGGGCTGCTACCTGAGAGTTGGAATGGCACAGTTACAGCAATTAGTAGCTCTGCCAGAAAATCCAAATTGAAATTTGAAGATGTTGTGAGTATGATCCTGACCGAGGAAATACGAAGACAATCAGAAGGTGTTTCCACTTCTGGAGCTGCTTTGAACGTGGAGAGCAGAGGCAGAAGTTCAAACAGAGGTAAAGGGCATTACAGGAGCAAGTCAAGATTTGGTAGATCAAAATCCAGAAATCCAAAGAATTCCAACAAATCAAAAGTTGTTGAATGTTGGAATTGCGGCAAGACCGGACACTACAAAAATCAGTGTCAAGTTTCCAAAAATGAAAACAAGACCGAGGCCAATGTTGTAGCAGAGGAATCAGATGATGCTTTGATATGCTCTTTGGAAAGCAAAGCAGAATACTGGGTGATAGATTCTGGAGCATCTTTTCATGCTACCTCAAACAGAGAACTCTTTACGAGTTATGAGCCGGGCAATCTTGGAAAAGTATATCTTGGTGATGATCAACCTTGTGACGTAGTCGGCAAAGGCGAAGTACAGATCAAGCTTAATGGATCTGTATGGAAATTGAAGGATGTCAGACACATTCCAGACTTGAGGAAGAACCTGATATCTGTGGGACAACTATCAAATGAGGGTTATGTCACAACCTTCAATGGTGATATTTGGAAGGTTTCCAGGGGTGCAATGACCATAGCACGAGGCAAGAAAAGTGGTACTCTTTACACCACGACGAGTGCTTGCGGAATAATTACAGTTGCTGATTCGAATGACGATCCGAATCTATGGCACCAGAGACTGGGGCATATGAGTCAAAAAGGACTCAAGTACATGCATGATAAAGGGAAACTACCAGGACTTCAATCTATTGATGCAGACCTATGTGAGAGTTGCATCTTCGGGAAGCAGAAGCGGGTGAGTTTCAACAAGTGTGGCAGAACTCCGAAGCAGGAAAAGCTAGAGTTAGTCCACACGGATGTCTGGGGACCAGCTGCAGTTCCATCTATTGGCGGAAAGTCTTATTTTGTGACTTTCATCGATGATCACTCCAGAAAAGTATGGGTCTACTTCTTGAGACACAAATCTGAAGTGTTCGAGATGTTCAAGAAGTGGAAAGCCATGGTGGAGAATGAAACAGGTTTGCAAGTAAAGAAATTGAGATCAGATAATGGCGGAGAGTACGAACATGCTGATTTCAAAAAGTTTTGTTACCAGAGTGGTATCAAACTGGAAAGGACGTTGCCAGGAACACCGCAACAAAATGGTGTGTCCGAACGAATGAACCGGACATTGACAGAGAGAGCCAGAAGCATGTGGTTACATGCTGGTTTGCCTTAACAATTTTGGGCTGAAGCTATCAACACAGCAGCATACTTAATCAATCGCGGGCCATCAGTGCCTTTGGAGTACAGGATACCGGAGGAAGTATGGAGCGGAAAAGAAATAAAACTTTCTCATTTGAAAGTTTTTGGCTGTGTCGCATATGTACATATTAGTGATCAAGCTAGGGGTAAGCTTGACCCCAAATCACTAAAGTGTACCTTCATTGGATATGGTGGAGATGAGTTCGGGTATCACTTTTGGGATGATCAGAACAAAAAGGTCATCAGAAGTCGGGATGTCATATTCAATGAAATGGTGATGTACAAAGATAGAGATACAACGCAGTCCAGTGACATACATGATAATCCAACATATGTTGAGTTGGATGATACTTCAAGTAGTAGTATGTCAAAGCAGACAGATGAGAGTCCTCAGCCAGAGGAAGCAGTTGCGGAGACTCCAACTCCTATTCCCAGAAGATCTTCCCGGCCACATGTTCCAAACAGAAAGTACATAAATTATTTGTTACTTACTGATGCTGGTGAACCTGAATGCTATGATGAGGCATGTCAGGGAGAGGATGCGATTAAGTGGGAGCTTGTAATGAAAGATGAGATAAAGTCTCTTATCTCTAATCAAACGTGGGAGCTAGTTGAGTTGCCTACAGAAAAGAAGACCCTACATAATAAATGGGTCTATCGAGTCAAGGAGGAACATGACGGATCAAAGAGATACAAGGTGAGATTGGTGGTCAAAGGCTTTCAACAGAAAGAAGGAATTGACTACACAGAGATTTATTCTCCAGTAGTAAAGCTGACAACAATTCGATCAGTCTTGAGTATTGTTGCAGCAGAGGGGTTGCACTTAGAGCAGTTAGATGTGAAAATTGCCTTTCTCCATGGTGACCTAGAGGAGGAGATATATATGCAGCAACCAGAGGGTTTCTCAATCAAAGGAAAGGAGAAGCTCGTGTGCAAATTAAAGAAAAGCTTGTATGGTTTAAAACAAGCTTCGAGACAGTGGTACAGGAAGTTTGATGGATTTATGCAGAAAAATGGATACTACAAGTGCAATGCTGACCATTGTTGCTATTTTAAGAGGCTGGAGTCCAGCTACATTATTTTGCTACTTTATGTTGACGACATGTTAGTAGCAGGCCCTGACATGAATGAAATCCAGAAATTAAAGAAGCAACTGTCAGCAGAATTCGAAATGAAGGACTTGGGTCCAACTAAACAAGTTCTAGGGATGAGAATTTGTAGGGACAAGCAAAAAGGCACTTTGCAGTTATCCCAAGCAAAGTACATTAGTCAAGTTTTGCAGAAGTTCAACATGAACAATGCAAAGGCAGTTAGCACACCATTGGCTAATCACTTCCGTCTATTTAGCGACCAGTCTCCGAAAATAGAAGATGAAAGAAACTTCATGGCTAATATTCCATACGCCTCAGCCATTGGAAGTTTAATGTATGCCATGATCTGTACAAGACCAGACATTGCTCATGCAGTGGGAGTTGTGAGCAGATTCATGACGAATCCAGGGAAACAGCATTGGGAAGCAGTAAAGTGGATACTGAGATATCTACAGGGTACTGTTGATAAGTGTTTGTGTTTTAAAAGAGGTGAGTTGGCACTACAAGGTTTTGTAGATGCAGATTTTGCTGGTGAGGTGGATCACAGTTGGTACTACTGCAGTGAGTTGGGTTTCGCAAAAACAGAAGATTGTTGCTTTATCCACTACAGAAGCGGAGTACGTGGCAGTAACCGAAGCTAGCAAAGAGATGATTTGGTTACAAGGTCTGTTGATAGAATTGGGTCTCAAGCAGGAGAAGAATGTTTTGTACAGTGACAGTCAGAGTGCTATACATCTAGCAAAGAATGCAGCATTTCATTCGAGAACGAAGCACATAGGACTTCGTTATCACTTCATCAGATCTCTCTTGGAGGATGGAGTATTAACACTGGAAAAGATCCAGGGCAGCAGAAACCCAGCTGATATGTTAACCAAGACGGTAACTACGGAAAAACTGGAGTTGTGTTCAACTTCAGTTGGCCTTCTAAAATGAAGATGAGGAAGGTAATGCACACCAATTTTACTAAAAAGGAACTGCTCACAGGATGTCTCAAGGTGAAGCCACATTAGTCTCCAAGTGGGAGATTGTTGAAAATATGGAGCCTAAGTTATAGGCTTCACAAATTTCTCATGTGTCAGGCAAAAATTTCCAAATAGTGGCAGACACATATGGCAGCAAATGTTGAAGACTTTGCATGCATGGTAAGCAATTGTTGACAAAGCAATGTGGATGGAAAAGGTTTCAAACCATGCAGCTGCCACCGAAATTTTTTTGGAAGAAATTCTTTGCCATGCAAACCAACTTTGTGGAAAATGTTGGATTTGCATTAATGAGGAAGGTGAAAAATTTCCTATAAATTGGAGGCCAAAGCAAAGGAAGAAATGTGCCAAAGTGAGAGCAAAAACAAGTGCAAAAGTGTTGAGTGAAAAACTAGAAATAACAACTTACACAATAAATACAATCCCCAGCAACAGTGCCCAAACTTGTTTGCAATGTGATTGTCGCGCAAGCACATGGGCTGTAAGCAAGTAATATAGTTATGAGTTACAAGCGTTGTTTTATGGGTAATTATATTACCAATATGATTTTTGTTAGTTACATCACAATTTTAAGCATTTTTTTTACTTAAATAACCTTAAGTAAAATTACATAAATGAATTTTAATATATTTATCACACAAAATAATTTATTGTTCTGCTACAATCATAAGCCTAGTTTTTCTTTCTTTTCCCTGGATAGCCTTGCCATAGCTTTTTCATCATCGACTTTTGTGTCATACGGCTGATTATTGAATTAGGGGATTAGAAACTCCAAGTTATTGATGCTAATATATATATATATATAAAATCAAGGACATTTAAGGATGGTGATATGCTGATCAACAGAGATGAAGTTCGTGTAGTTTCAATGCTGTATGATTATTTTGCCAAACAAGAAAAAGATATATAGCAAATCCTTATCTCCCAGAACCATTACTTTAATCAATCTCTTTCTCTCTCTCTCTCTCATAAAATTTGGGACCTAACCTGAATTGTTATATGTTTTTAATCTTCTTCGTTATAGAGTAAGATTCTTTGTCAAGAACGACCTTTTTTTGGTGTTTTCACCATAGCTCAGAAGAAGAAGAAGAGAATTGCTGTTTTCGCCAAACCTACGGATGAAGCCTCTCTCTCTAAATTCGTGTAATTCAACCCACTATTTTTTGAAGTTAACTTGATGGTGTATGATTATTTCCTTTTTGAGTTCTTGAATTTAACCTCAAGGTAGACTCTCTTTGTGTTTTTTTTTTTGGGTAATTCATTAATTTGATGTGTTTTCTTAATTTGACATTAAATGAATTATAAGTATTCCAGTATGTGGTGTATTCCATTTTTGGTTCTTCTTCACTTGAATGTGTTTTTCATATGTGGTTCCTAAGTAAACATCAAGTTTTGAATTTATCAAAGAAAATAGTACATAATACGAAGTATAAATATTATAGAAAAGGAGAAGGGAAACAATTAAATTGCTCCATTTGCTTCAGTGAAAGATAAAAATTGTGAAGTTAAAGAATTCGAGAGATGTATATCAGTGAAAAGAATGATGAGTAATATTCGGATAATGAATATGAATACACTACAACACTGTATTTTTTTTAAAAATTTTTAATTTTTATTGGATTGGGAGCGTAATTGTAAATTTGTGTGGTGTATTTATTAAAAATATATTTTAATTGTGGAGTAACTATCATGTAGTGTAGTAAATAAATTTAGTGGTGGTAATATAATTACCCTCATTTTATTTATAATTATCTAACTAAAGACTAGATTAATACGAAGTTGAACACACGAATTCATCAATTTTGATTAAATTCTACATTGAAATGAGATAAAAACAATTACCATAAGAAAAACCAATGTTTAAGGAAAAATCAAATGATTAAAGTGTTTGGAATCCCAGTTTCGCTTATTCTTCAAATAATTAATTCTGCAATTTGCAATTTGACGTTCTCTCCACTTTCAGTTGATCGACCCAATTCTTCTAACGTAGTTAATTAACTTTCTCAAGCACAAATTAACCTTAATCGTGAAAACTAGAATCGAGTCACTTGGGGCTTAGAAATATTCTCTCTTTCAGGTTAAAAGTGATTTGAATTCAGAATGGAAATCCTCAACTGAAATTGTTACACCTTAATTTTGAGTGGTTTCGTGACTCCCATGCAAACATGAATACACTTGCATTAGCTGTTAGGTCCACCATCTCCGCCACTCCAATGGCAACCCACACTTCCTTGCACCAACTTCATCTCGTAGCACCAAAGGTACATTCTGCATCTGGACCTAGAAAACTATCATCGAGAAATCAATGACCCATAGTCACCTAGTCCTGAAGGTTTGGATAGGACAAGACGATTATTGTTAAAACTCGATGGACGCCAAATGTATGCACTTCAACGGTCATCAACATAGCAAAAGTAGAATACAAAAGTATTCGTCCTAATAGATGGTTCAATACTCCGTCCTCTAAATCAACTATATGATGTTCTCCATGTTGGAATAATTAATAATTCCATATGTGGGCTTCACATTCGATTGCAAAATTTTATGGGTTAGATATATGGCTCATAATGATAATTGTGTTTGGGCCAAATTTATTAAGTGATCAATTGGGTCTTTTACACCTTACGGGTTGTAATTAATTTGATGTGGTAATTTAAAGTATGTGGGTGGGAAATAAACCCTAATTAGAATCTAGTCGTAATGGGACTGATCAAATTATTTCCTATATATAAAGGCTAGGTCCTCTCTCCTCTTCATATGTTTTCATTAGCTTGCCCCATTAATAGCTAATACTTTTGTGAGGAGTAAGGAGGGGAAGATCTTGGCTGCTATTACAACTACTATTCATATCAACAATGGCTTTCGCAGATATGAAATTGGTTTATTAATTTATTATTTGTTGATTCTTGATTCTTAGCATGATTACAAATTAAAATTTAACAATTGATATCAAAGCTAGGTTGTTAAGATCAGAATCCATAATTAAAAACCAATTATTGTTTTTAAACTCTTTTGTCCTTACATAAATTAAAAAAAAAAGAAGAAGAAAGGTTGCTATGCATTCGTGTATGTGTATATAATTGTATGCATAACTTGAACTCAAATTTACAGAGAATCAATTCCCTGAACAACTCGTAGTTAAATGCATAACTTGAGCTCAAAATTTGTACTAAAAGGTTTCTGTGCATTCACCTTGATGCCCTCTTCTGCTTCCCTTACCATTTTTTTTTGGTTTTGAAAATACCGCAGAGTTGGATTTGAAATTAAATTACTATTGGATGATGAATGTTGTGTAATGAGTGTTGTGTTTTATGGGTAACAACCACGGCGATGGCGTTGACCGCCGCTGCTTGCCAACGAGACAGCAGCAGCAACTGTTGCATTTTGTCTGTCGCCGAGAAAACGTAGCAGCTTGCTGTCGTTTTCTAGTCGCCAGGTGCTGCTGCCTTGGTGGCAGCAGCACCGGCGGTATACGGCGCCTCAGCAAAACAAACAAAAAAAATTTTGGTTTTCTGCGTCAATAGAAATAAGGGGAGACGGGGACCCTCTTGCAAATATTTGATTTCCAAGCTCTTGTTTGCAATTTGAGGTTGGGAGTCATATTGTAATTACTTAAATAAGGACCTGTCATGCAATTTTAAATGTGAAGACCTGATTTTAATTTGTGTTTAGTATTAAAATGTAATTTCCAATAAAGGGCTCTTAAATTTGAACTTCTAAACTTTTGACCCTAAAAGTTTATTTTTGATCAAATTAAAACTTTAATTGATAATTGACCCGATTAAAATATGTTAGATAATAATAATAATAATAATAATAATAATAATAATAATAATAATTTGATTGATGACTTTTATATTTTTCATTAAATTGTATATGTATTTAAATATTGCCATTATTTATGCATTTAAATTTCATTTTTGAAATTTTGTTGGCAATTTCGTCTCTCAATCACATATGAATCTTCGTCTTTTATCGATTATTTTTTGCATAATTATTGTTTTGTGATTGAATTTTTATGAGTTTTGAGACGATCCTTATTTGTCCCCACAAAGAAAAATATTTTGAAATAAAAAATGGGTGGTAGCTGCCAAAGTGGCACACTCATTATTATTTATTCAATTTTCTCTACAATAAAAATCTAAGTATTTTGCACAACAATTTGATTTATTGCATATAACATCTTGTCCAAATGTGTTGTTATATGTGATATTTTTGGAAAATGGCATAAGGCAGGTAACGAGCTTATTTTGGTTCAGAAATTTCCTTCTGCCCAAAGGTGTTGGAATTTTGAAAATCAATGTGATTTTGCTAACTAGCTACATGATGTGTTTTAAGAGTACCTTATAGTATGTTGTATTATCGACCCAAATGTGACTTTATGATGATGCATCTAGGCTTTTACCATAATAAAATTTATATGTTTCGATTTAAATTACGAATTATCTAATTAATAGCCCATATTAATTAGTTGGATATTTCATCATCCATTTGATTGCATGCATTAAGTTTGGATGATATTAAGAGTGATATTTTATGTTTCGATAGTTTATAATGCCTCATCTCTTTCGAATCAATTGTCTGCTATTGAAACTTTGACTGGAAATAACTATGTGAGATGGAAACGAGACGTAGAAACAGCACTTGGTCTTTTGGGCTTGGATTTTGCAATGGAAAAAACGCTTGAAAACTCTACAGATAAGGGTACCGTTGAATAGGTAGCCGAACATGAAAAGTGGGAAAGGGCTAACAAACTCTATTTGAAAATCATTAAGTGATCGAATCTGATTCCATTCTAGGTGCCATCCCTGATAATGAAAATGTCAAAAGTTTTATGGATGCCATAGAAGAAAAATTTGTTGAGTCTGATAAAGCCGAAACTGGGGATCTGATGGATAACTTGATGAGCATGAGATATGATGACACAAATGGTGTTAGGGAGCATGTCATGAAAATGATAAATATATCATCTAAACTAAAGGCTCTCGACATTCCCATTGCGGAGCCTTTCCTAGTCTATCATGTTTTGAATAGCCTTCCTAACAAGTTTAATCAGCTTAAGGTTGCTTACAATGCTCAGCGGGATAAATGGAATTTGAATGACCTCATAGCAGTGTGTGCCCAAGAAGAGTATAGGATGCGCTGTGAAACTGTTGAAACTGTACAATTAGCTTTTCAGTCATCACAGAATAAGGGGCCTTCTCATAATCAAAAGGCTAAGTTTCGTAAGGGTAATAAGTCCCATCGAATTCAGCAGAATAAAAATTTTAGTGGTCCCAAAGCAGTTATAAAGAAAAATGATCAATGCAAGTTCTGTAAAAAGAATGGTCACTGGCAGAAAGACTGTTTTAAGTTCAGGACTTGGTTGGAAAAGAAGAAGAGTTCTTCAGGTATTCCCTTGGCCTTAGTTTGTTTTGAGTCTTCTTTAGTAGATGTACCTTTGAAGTCTTGGTAATTAGACTCGGGAGCTAGTATTCATATTGCGAATTCCTTGCAGGGGTTCATAAGCAAACGGAGGCCAAGTAAGAATGAAGTACGCTTGAGCATTGCAAATGGATTCCAAGTGAAGGTTGAATTCATAGGAATAGTGAAGTTAACTTTAGAGTCTAGTTTTTATCTTGTTTTGGAAAATACAGTTTATGTACCGCAGATGAGACGGAATTTAATTTCTACACCAAAACTTGATGCTTGTGGTTTTACATTTAATTTTGGTAATGGAATGGTTAAGTTATTTAATGATTCTTGTTTTATTGGGAATGACATTTTATGTGATGGTTTATATAAATTATCTTTGGCTTCTTTTGGTGATGTCTCATGTGTTACAAATGTATCAAAGAAAAGGGCTTTAATTCGTGAATCATCCTCTATGTTGTGGCATAAGCGATTGTGTTATATTTCTATGAATAGAATGGAAATATTAGTAAAAGATGAGATACTTCCTTCATTAAACTTCTCCGATTTTGACACCTGTATAGATTGTATAAGAGGAAAGTTAACTAAGTCTACGAGGAAGGGTTCGATTAGGAGTAATGAAATTTTGGACTTAATTCACACTGATATCAGTGAACCTTTTCCTTCCACTGTATGTGGGAATAAATATTTTATAACTTTTATTGATGATTTCTCACGATATCGATATGTTTACTTGATTAACGATAAATCACATGCACTTGAGAAATTCAAAGTTTTCAAACTGGAAGTAGAGAAACAATGTGGAAAAAGTATCAAAGTTGTAAGATCTGACCGAGGTGGTGAGTACTATGGGAAATATGACGAGTCTGGTCAAAATATGGGTGATTTTGCAAAATTTTTACAAGAGTGTGGAATAGTGCCCCAATACACCATGCCAGGGACAACTGAGCAGAATGGTGTTTCTGAAAGACGTAATCGAACTAGGGATGGCAATTTGAACCGTCAAAACTGAAAACCGCGGTTAACCGAACCGAATGGGGCGAAAAAAATCAAACCGATGGTGCAATGGGGCGGTTATGGTTTTGATTTTAATAAACCGGTTCGTGACGGTGCGGGTATGGTATTTACGCCGTTGAACCGAAACCGAACCGATTACCTGCTAAAAAAAAAAATAATAATAAGAAAGAGCAAAAAAAAAAAAAAAAAAAAAAAAAAAAAAAAAAAAAAAAAAAAAAATTTATTTATAACAAACAAACAAACACAATTGTATTGATTATTGGGCTTTATACTACTTTTCTATCTAGTCCAAAGCAAAATCCCCCCATTATATTTACCTGACTCAGCCGGCCAACCTACTTATCATTAACCCATAATAATAGTATTAGTATGACATTATATAAATGCAAACCCTACTCTTCACAAACCACAAACTTATGCACGACTCCTTTTATTGTTAATTTTTTTCTATTGTGTGTAGAAAATCCTACTTCTTCATCATACTCTAGAGTTTGTGCAGCGTTTAGTGAAAAGGAAGCTGACGAAAAGGTACATTTTAATTATTTAAATCTTAGTTAAGACAATTCTGAATAGGTAGTATCGTTGTATTCTTTACTTACATTTTTTATTTACTATATAGGAATCAACTTTGAGTGCTGATCTATGCTAGTAAGACTTGTAGGGCAGAATGAATCAAATAATTTCGATACACAACAATTAAGAATGAAGGAAAAGTCTAGTATTGTTATATTTATAATATTGTTTGTTAAATTTGTATTTTGTACTTGAAAATTGGGATAATGTTTGCATTTTCGTTTGAAATATTGTTTGATAATGTTTGCATTTTCATTTGGAATATTGTGTTTTTATTTTCTTTGACTTTATTCATAAATTGTTTTATATTAATTTGACGGATGAACCTATAAGAAATAATTTATTTTCGTGGTTATTAACCGAAACGAACCGTGCCGAACCGAGATACGAACCGAACCGATTTACGTGGTTATGGTATGGTCAAAAAATTGGTGGTGCGGTTATGATTTTGGCCGAACCGACCCATAACCGAACCGTTGCCAACCCTAAATCGAACTCTAAAAGATATGGTTAGAAGTATGATGAGTAGAACAAATTTGCCTGAATATTTGTGGGGTGAAGCCTTGAAAACAGCTATGTATATTTTGAACAGAGTTCCAAGTAAAGCTGTTGCAAAGACACCTTTTGAATTATGGACAGGACGTAAGCCAAATATGGCTCACTTTAAAGTTTGGGAATGTCTAGCTGAGGTTAGGATTTATAATCCATTTGAAAAGAAATTAGACCCTAAATCAACCCCTGGCTACTTTATTGGGTATCCGGATAGATCAAAGGGATATAAGTTTTACTGTTCAATCGCGACACTAGAATTGTGGAATCCATTACTGCTAAGTTTCTGGAGAACAATTTTGAAGATAGTGGGAGTTCCATGTTGAGAGAAATTCTTGTTGAACCTAATCAAGTTGTAGTTCCAGTTCCTGTCATACAGGAAAGAGTTGGTTCTCAACCAATTGAAGTTGTTAATGAAGAACTGAGGAACTAGGAGGAATCTCCAATTCCTCAAACAATGATTGAATCGGTTCCTGAGCCACAAGTTAGGAGATCACAAAGGGAAAGAAGATCTGCATTGCCTAGTGATTATATTGCATATTTATTGGAGAGCGATTTTAATATTGGACATATTGTTGATCCTGTAACTTATAACCAAGCATTGACAAGTCGTAATGCAGATAATTGGATAGCTGCCATGGAAGATGAAATGAATTTCATGGAAAGGAATAAAGTTTGGGATCTTGTTGAACTTCCTCTAGATGCTAAGGCTGTAGATAACAAGTGGATTTTCAAAAATAAATTAGATTCAAAAGGAAATGTTGAACGAAAGAAAACAAGATTAGTTGCAAAAGGTTTCACTCAACGAGAGGACATTGATTATGTTGAAACCTTCTCCCCTGTTTCATCGAAAGATTCTTTTCGAATTATCATGACTCTTGTGGTACACTACAATTTGGAGCTTCATCAAATGGATGTTAAGAAATCATTTTTGAATGGAGATCTTTCTGAAATGGTTTATATGAAACAACCTGA
>NW_019259490.1:523615-532601 GCF_002742605.1 Olea europaea var. sylvestris
CTTTTTACTTATTTTACATTGTATTTGACTTTTGTAGGCTAAACCCCTGATTTGAAGGTAAACAAAGAAAAATGGTGCGAGTTTAAAGAATTAATGGACAAAAGGATAGTGTTTTGTGAGAGTTGGAAGGTATTGGGACTCAATTGGATGGACCCGGAAAGTTAATTGTAATTTTTTCATAAATCTTGAGGACTAAAGTAAAGGTGAGGAGAAGTTAAGGGACCAAAAAGAAAAAAATGGGAAATCCTAGATGTTCAAGTTATTTGTGAAATTTTAATTATGAAATAATCAATTAAAAATACTTTTTATTAATTAAATATATTAAGGTCACAATTTTATACAATTTGATCACAAATTATCGAATTAATTGTTCACAAATAAGTTTTCATTCACAAACCAAAAATCTTATTAGTCGCAAATTATTTCACAGTTATAGATAAAAAGAATTATAGGTCACAATTTATTTATCGATCACAATAAAAAATTTTATAAGTCAACTTATTTATCAATTACAAATTCCAAATTTTATAAGTTACAATTCAAAATTTTAGGCTGTATATTATTTATTAATCACAATTTATCAGTCACATGTTATTTTTTAATCAACAAATATGCAATTTATTGATTGCAATCTCAAATAATTGGTCACAAACACTCTTAATTCCACCACCTATTCGATGCAAACCCAATCTATAATGCCACCAATCGAAAGCAGCTCAACACCACCACCATTAGCGCCACCATCACCATCACCGTCACCACCTCCAACAAACTACAATTTTCGACTTCAAAACCACCACCTCACCAGCATAATCACCAACAAAACCATTGCCATCGTTGTTACCAACAAGATCCAATATCTCCCACCCAAACATCAAATTGTAGATAGACTAATCGCTACCCAAATACCGACAAACTCGCTGCCCAAAAATCATTAAAGTCGTCGCACAACTACAACTATCGTCACCACCACAACCACAACCACCGTCACCATTGCCATCCACAAAATCTAACAAAACCGTCGCCCAAAAATCAACAAAACTATCGCCAAACCACTAATAAAATCACCGCCACCAACACCACTTCATCATTACAACCACTAACAAACCATCGCTACCATTGCCACCAACTACATCCAACAAAATAGCGGCCCAAAAAATATTAACAATTCAGATCGACAAAACGCCGTCATCATTTCAAACCACCAACTACCCCAAAAATTGCTAACTATCCTAGAAACTCTGACGATTTCCTCAAATAGCGCAATGATCGTTGCAATAATAGTGCTTACACTTTGTGCAGCACCTCCAAAAACCACTGTCACCCACCACCACTAACAACTATATTTTGCAACTACAAAACCATCAGATGACACAAAAATTGCATTGCAGAATTTAATAAAGATGGCCTCCCTAACATTCCTAACGCCGTCAATAGCCTCCACAACATCTCCACCTCCATAACCTCCTTCACGACAT
Source organism: Olea europaea var. sylvestris (assembly GCF_002742605.1). Taxonomy (NCBI): domain Eukaryota; kingdom Viridiplantae; phylum Streptophyta; class Magnoliopsida; order Lamiales; family Oleaceae; genus Olea; species Olea europaea. The sequence continues at coordinate 525,094 of NW_019259490.1, forward strand.
CCACCACGAAATCTACGTCTTCTGTCATGAGAGCTTCACGTAGCACTGGTGTTTGGATCGGTTGGGTCACAAGATTGGTGTCGGATTGTTTGGTGCCGACGAAAATAGAGGGAATAGGGTAGTGAACGGGAGCAAGTTGGAAGCTGTAAAAGGGCAACGGTTGTGGAGCTAGTTTTAGAAAGAGGATAGAGAGAGGATATATAAAGAGAGAGAAATGAGAGTGGAAAGTAATTAGGGCTAGTGATGAAATTTGTGGGGGTGAATGGAAGTAGGGTTGGTATATAAATTTATTTTATTTTATACAATTAATATTGAATTATCATTTGATTTTTGTATAAACAAATTTTAAATCTGATTTTCTAAATGGTAATTTAAAAAATCTTGTTCTATGTAATTGCCACTTAATTGAATTGGATCAATAAAATCAAGCAATCTCTTCTTAAACTTGACTAGAGCTCAATCCACTATTCCTTCTTGTTCCATTCCTTCCTCTATGTGTATGTGAGTTCATTATGTACCAAAGATATCTACACTCCAAGCACTAGCAAAATCTTCCTACCTTTCTCCCTTGCACTCATTTTATCTCGTTCTGCCAGTTGATTTGACTATCGGAGTATAAAAGATCGTCGAATTTTTTCTTGGGCCAATGATCTTTACATCCTAAAATTTGTTTAAGCGTGTAGGTGATGCCTAGCTTGATGAAAAGGTGGCCCATATTCTTTTTGCCACTCGATCAAACATATTTTAAAATAAAAAATTGATTCCAATTTTTATCATTAGAATAAACGTGTGATGCAAATGTCAATTTCTTCTTCCTGTGATTTTCTCACCATGTTGGTTTGGCTATATTATTTGTTAGGATGAAAAATGGAGCAAATTGACTTCTATTCATGTTTTAATTGATTATTTTAGATTTTTCTTTATTAACTTGTGTCAAACTGGCATGATTATTTATTTTTATGTTTGATAAAGAGAGTTAATCACATGATATTTGTTACATGTTAAATCAATAAACTGCATGTTAAAACACTCAATATCGCTTTTCATGAATTTATTGTTAAATTGCGAAATTTCTCCTTATTCATATAGTTGTTATAAGTTCGTGCATATCATTTTTATCAAACTATTAATGGTGAGAGAGAAGTTTGATATTTTTGGATATATTAACTAGTACTCAAGACATCAACATTAATATTTTATCTTGGATTTATTAATGGGCAACACAACAATTGAACCAAATGAATTCATCAGTATGATTAATTAGTAAAATTGGGAATCTAACCATTTCTTTAATTGACTTTTACTTTGTTCCTCCTTCGTTCCGTTGTTATTAAATTGCTTGTTTTAGTTGATAATTAGAAGAACATAAAATCAAATTAACTTCTTAAATCTGGTTAATGAATAATGAGTCCTCGTGAGATGATACTAATAAGTGTATTTTGTACGTTTATCTGGACCGTTAAGTGAGATAAATTGTTCTATTGATTATGCTATAATTATGCATATATTTCATTTATTAGGTACAACAAGTGAAAAATGAAGGAATTAGACAAAAGGAGCAAAAACTGGACTAAAATAGAGGAAATTCAAACTTTGGGATCAAAGAACAAATAATATAGGTTTAGAACACTGAGGTTAGCAAACGGACAATAGATATTAAGAATAATAATATTGCGTGTGTAATCATCTAGATAATTATGTAATTTGATGCGTTTTAGTCATTCGAATTCGGGTTAGGAATATCATGAAGTCATATTTACAATAGACTTAATTTTTCTTAGTAAAAGAATTAAATATAATATGATTATCTATTGTCAATAAGCATGAATAAGATGAAATTACATCATCGAGAATTGAAGTAGATAAAAATAGGTGGATTCATAGTCCAATACACTCATTTCATATGCATACAAACTGATGTTTTACATATATCTTAGATTAAATCCCCTTTGTAACACATTTAGAATATGATAAAGACACTAATACACTTAGAGTGAATTATATTCCTCGTGGGATGATACACATTATATTCCTTGTCAACGATCTCGTATTCTTACGGGATTTTCACAATAAATACTCTAATCATCCTTTATTTTATATACACAGACACACACGAAACTGTCCACTTGTGGATGATTCCGTAATATAGGGTTGAATTCCACCGCCACCGCGTACAAAACCGGGCTCAGTTTACCACAACATCGACACCAACACCGTCGAGACAACTCCAACACCACCACTTGCCGCCCCCACTCCGGTTGCTATCAATTGGAGAAGGAGAAACACAATAATGTGCCCACAAAAGGTTAACCACTAAGGTTATAGTGAGGGAGAAGGGAGAGGCCGAGAAGGAGACTCACAAAGAGAAAAGAAAATTTCACTCTATGGAGGCCGAGACAAGATAGGGATTATATGCCAAGTAAAATGTCCAAATAGGTAAGTTAGGTTAGGGTTAAGTGGTGGACCAACAAACGAGGCTCGACTCAATTAAGTGGGCTTCAACAATAATAATATAGCCTTCCAAGGAATGGTGCGAGAACCGTGAGCAACACTATAAAAAAAAATAGGTTGCTTCGAACGGTCCATAACAAAGTGGATTGTGTTGTCTCGATAATTGTGTCGATGTACTAATCAATCATTTGGCCGAGGCCGATTGATAATAAACAACCGAGGTTTCATCATCGCCCAGGGAGGTTGTTTGATAACAAAATTGCCTAACAACCTCCACCTTGGTGTCAAAGGACCTGCAAAGAAAATTGTCTCCTATTAGTGACACCTCTAATAAAAAACAATAAAATAGGAAATTATTTACCTATACCAATGTTTAGAAGTTTCTTGCAACTCCTAAACTTTTCCAGTGGCAGTACCTTTGTCCCCATATCAGATGGGTTGTAGTGGGTATGGACTTTGTCAAGTCTTACCACCTCTTGAGATACTATATCTCTAATGAAGTGGAGTCTAACATCAATGTGTTTAGTGCGTTCGTGAAAAACAGGGTTTTTGCATAAATGTATAGATGACTGACTATTGGAATACACTACCACATAATCATTCAGGACACACAGTTCATGAAGTAGACCTCTAAGCCATAGAGCTTCTTTAATGGCTTCAGTGGTAGCAATATATTCTGATTCTGTAGTGGATAGTGCAACAATATGTTGTAACTGTGATTTCCAACTTACACATGAATTAGATAAGGTAAACACGTAAGATGAAGTAGATTTCCTACCATCCCTATCTCCCACATAGTCAGCATCTACAAAACCCTTTAATTTTATGCCTTCTTTATTAGCACTAAACTTTAAGCCTATGTTACTAGTACCCTTCAAGTACTTTAACAGCCACTTTAGCGCTTCCCAATGTTCAGGTCCCGGATTAGCCATATATCTACTGAGAGTACTAACAGCATAACCTAAATCAGGTCTAGTGCAAACCATCAAATACATTATGGAACCAATCACATTTGAGTAAGACACTCTACTCATGTATTCAACTTCACGCTCATTGCAAGGAGATTGTTCCTTTAATAAAACAAAATGATTAGCAAGCGGCAACGTGATAGGTTTGCATTCACTCATATTGAACTTCTTCAATACTTCGAATATGTATGGAGACTGATGCAAAAACAAAACAGAATTTGACCTATCTCTTTCGATTTCAATACCTAAGATTCTCTTAGCCTTACCTAGGTCTTTCATGTCAAATTCACCACTTAGTTTTGCTTTTATGTTATTTATCCACTAAGATGATGATCCAATCAAAAGCATGTCATCCACATAGAGCAACAAAAACAGATAATTATCATCAGTCTCATTGTTTTGAAAATACAGGCAGTGATCAAATTTACTTCTTTGAATACCTATAGTGAGTACAAAGGAATCAAACCTCTTGTACCACTGTCTAGGGGATTGTTTTAACCCATACAAGGATCTTCTCAGAAAACACACATAATCAGGTTTTGACTTATTCTTAAAACCTTTAGGTTGATTCATGAAAATTTGTTCATCAAGCTCACCATGTAAGAAAGCAGTTTTTATGTCAAGTTGTTCAAGTTCCCAGTCAAATTGTGCAACTAATGCGAGCATGACCCTAATAGTGGTGAACTAAACAACTGGTGAGAAAATTTCATTATAATCAACGCCCTCCTTCTGTGTGTAGTCTTTAGCCACTAACCTAGTTTTAAACCTTAGGGGTTCCAAGCTGCTAGTTCCTTCCTTAACCTTAAAAACCCATTTGCAATCAAGAATTGATTTATTCTTAGGCCTAGGTACTAGCTCCCAAGTATGATTCTTTTCTAGAGAACTCATCTCCTCTTTCATTGCCTTAAGCCATTCATTAGATTGATAACTGCCTATTGTTTCTTCAAAAGTCTTTGGCTCTTTATCAGCTAGTTCTTCATAACTAGCCTGGGCAAAAGCTAATTTAGATTCAAAACCAAACCTTCTAGGTTCTCTCGTCTGTCTCCTCTCTCTATCCCTAACTAAGTTGTAGTTAGCTAAAGGATTTTCTTCCTCATAGTGTTCGTCTGTCACTATTTCGTTACTATTCTCCACTTCGGGTTCCTGAGTTTGAGTCTCCACCTCATTTGAAACAGTAAGGGTAGGTGGACTGAGTTTTCCTAACTCCACCTTAAACTGGTCTCTCTCTTCACCTGATTCTACTTCACTCTCAGGTTCAGTTTTCCCTTTAATACATGGCATCTCATTTTCGTTAAACGTGACATCTCTACTTATGATGATTTTAACTCCTTTTTGGCTTCTATCCCATAACCTATAACCTTTAACACCCTCGGGGTATCCTAAGAAAACACGCTTCCTAGCTCTAGGTTCCAGCTTACCCTCACTTTGATGAGAAAAAGCTATACAGCCAAAAGTTCCAAGTATCGAGTAATCACTCAGTTTACCCGACCATCTCTCATGTGGAGTGTCACCATTCAATGCAGCAGAAGGAGTAAGATTAATCAAATAGCAAGCTGTCATAACAGCCTCACCCCAAAATGACTTGGGAACACCCGAGCTGATCATCATGCAATGTACTTTATCAAGTATGGTTCTATTCATCCTTTCTGCTACCCCATTTTGTTGAGGGGTGTAGGGAACGGTCTTATGTCTAGTTATGTCGCTTTCTTTACACATACTATCAAATTCTTTATTGCAGAATTTCGGGCCATTATCTGTCCTTAAAAATTTGATTTTCTTGCTAGTTTGGTTTTCCACTTGTCTCTTCCAATTATTAAAACTATTGAAGGTCTTAGATTTATCCTTCAAAAGATAGACCCATACCTTCCTAGTGTAGTCATCAATAATAGAAAGGAAATACCTATTACCACCCGATGTGGGGTTACTGGCAGGACCCCAAAGATCAGATTGCACATATTCGAGCATGCCTTTAGCTCTATTAACACTCGTGGAGAAAGAAGTTTTGTGATGCTTACCAAGCACACAATGATCACAAAATGGCAAATCTGACACACAATCATTACCAAAAGCACCCTTTTCATTAAGTAGCTTAAGTCCCTTGACTCCTACGTAAGCAAGTCTATTGTGCCATGTGTGTGTGTGGTCAATCTTGGCAGAGAAGATAGAGGAATTCACATCTCTAATCACTTCCCCAGTAGTAATGTATATATCATTTTTCTTAATTCCCTCAATGGAAACTAAAGCACCCTTGATCATTTTTAGCATACAATTTCCAATTTTACCAGTAAAGTCATCCTTCTCAAGTCTCCCTACTGAAATCAAATTCCTAAACAATTCAGGGATATATCTAACATCCTTTAACGTATACACAAAACCCGTGTCAAATTTTACGTTTATGTCACCAATTCCAGCAATAGTATAGGCAAAGTTATCACACAGCACAACATGCCCAACGTTAGATTCATGCAACTTATAAAATCAGTTCTTTTCAGACGTCACATGAAAAGATGCACCAGAATCAAGTATCCACTCATGGATGTGGGAATTAGCAGTTAGATTTAATTCAGCAGTGTATGCAACTGGACTTGTAATCATATAGACCTCACCACCATTTACATCAGAAGTAGATGCTAACACATTTACCTCATCTCTCTCCTTAGCTTTTAGCTTAACATTCTCCTTATGACAATCTTTTATAAAATGCCCTGTGTTTCCATAGCCATAACATTTTCTCACCTTAGTCCTATATTTTGATCTAGACCTACCTTTGCTCTTCTTTTTTCATCCACTACCACTTAACTCGCCACTAGTTTGATATCCCTCATGACTATTTTGCCTAAATTGAGTTCTACTCCGCATCATATGTACCTCACCATTCTTCTTATCATGTTTTTCAACCCTAATTTCCATTTCTTTACTTCTAAAGGAATCTATGGCAATTTCAGGTGTTAACGTGTCTCTACCATACTTAATGGCGTTCTTAACTTCCTTATAGGAATCAGGGATTGCATTGAGCAAAATTATAGCCTTATAAGTTTCGGACATAGTCTCATCACAATTAACTATGTCTTGCACCAATTTGTTAAACACGTCCAGATTGTCATCAAGATCCTTTGAGGGATCCATTTTGAAACTAAAAAAAGGTTTAAGCAGGTAAAGTTTATTAGGTGTAGACTTAAGCAAATACAAGTTTTCTAATTTCTTCCAAAGTTCTTTAGTGTTTTTTAATTTTCCCACCTTTCTTAAAACGGCGTCAGACAAGTGTAAGATAATTGAGGTATAAGCAAGCTCATCGGCTTCTTCTCTTTGTTCTTGTGAAAAATCAATTGAAAAATTGCCTTCAATGACTTTTGAAACCTTTTGTTGGACTAAAATACCCTTCATTTTTTGTTGCCAAATAGTAAAGTCACCCTTTCCATTAAAAATCCCCAAATCAAAACTGTGAGTTGTCATCTTCACACAATAGTCAAAAAATGCACAAACCACAATTAAACCACACAAAGTAGTCCTAGGGGTCACAGACAATATACACCGTTCTAGATTCCCAGGGTTTTGTAAGACTCGCGGTCTTAGATCAAGGGAATGTTCGAAAGGGTAAAGTCACGGTATTTCTAACGAAATAAGTAAGCAATGGAAATAACAGTGCAGCAAAAAATACGTCTAGCAGATAACTAGTCCCACAGTAATTTTGATCACTAAGAATTACAAAACTGATTTTAAACCCAAAAAACAAATACTCAATCAAAAGGATCAATCAAGAGCACATAACCCTAATTCTAGCACAAGCAATGATTGCCAAGCAATGACAACCCCCAACCTATTGTCACCCCACACGGTGACGCGCTAATGCTGAAAAATTAACGGGTTATGCCAATTTACCAGAGCGGACATGTCTGAATCCGTATAATCGAGAGAGATGCGAATCTACTGCTTTAGGACCGCAATCTTGGCCTAAAGTAATTCAGTAGATATATGCAGATTCAACCGTCGATCCATCGGGGGCAAAATTGTCCAACTTTTTCTGTATAACCTAAAACAGAAAATAAATAGTGTCAGTGCGTTCAGGGGATTAAAATGAGCAAACTGCCC
>NW_019259490.1:533241-546479 GCF_002742605.1 Olea europaea var. sylvestris
AAAAAAAAATAGGTTGCTTCGAACGGTCCATAACAAAGTGGATTGTGTTGTCTCGATAATTGTGTCGATGTACTAATCAATCATTTGGCCGAGGCCGATTGATAATAAACAACTGAGGTTACATCATCGCCCGGGGAGATCGTTTGACAACAAAATTACCTAACACGTAATACTGAGCCTTCCCATTGGTTGGTGCCCTATCTCACTCCTCGAGTCGCAGTCTTGCACATAGGGATGATAGTTTAGTAGGGTTCATGATTAGATAGAAATAGGACAATATAGATTATGATTGTAAACTATTAGATGAAGAAAACTAGAAGAGTGCCACGCCCTTGCACCCCCTAAATGAGAAGTAACTGAGCCCCTGCTAGCCAGAAGAAACCCTAATTGTGATGGTTTCTTGGTGACTGACTCTAATAAGTCCTAGGATTTTTTGAGAGAGAGTATTATTATTATTATTATTATTCTTCTTCTTCTTATTATTATTTTTTTCAATCAGAAACCTTCCTTTCTTTTTTCTACTAACTAATGTGGGACTAGAGTATCTGCTTGTTACCAGAACATTGATGGAAATTTCCTAGTTTACCCGGTGCAAATTTAAAAGATCTTTCAAATATAATTGATAAAAGTAAATTAGATTCTTTAATTGACTTGTTTATCGATGCTTGCATTTTTCTAGTCAATCATACATAATAAAATTTGGAGTTTCTTGTTGAAATAATTGTACAAAGTCCTCATTGTTATATATACAGCTGCAGGTGTGAATCCAAGACTTTGACTCAACTAGGGAGGTCATTGATCGTTGACCGTCGATAGTCAACGGCCGTATAACAATGTCATTTATTAATATTAAATTCAATAATATTAAAAAACTTCCGATCTATATTTAAATACACTAAAACTTAAAAATCGTATATTTATATCATATTATAGTTCAATACAATCCGAAATAATATAAATTATATGATACATGAGGATTCTTTGTGTTATCAATGCTTAATAAATCGTTTGCTTGACTACAAGTAGCTACAAGAACTAGATTGGGATTCAGTTGAAAAAATAATTCCATAATTAGTATGAGAATTGAACATTAATCAAAGATTAAATGTAATTAAAATTAATTTTAAAATATAATTAAAGTTTCAATTTCCAATTCTCAACACGAATTAATCACGAATTACAAATTCCCCAATTTCTCATTTTCAATTTTCATAAATCACATATTCACATTTCACAATACTCAGTTTTTGTTTTTGTCCTTTTTTTTTTTTTTTTAATATCACAATTCATAGTTGACATATTCTCAAATTTTCAAATAAAACATAAATTAAAACTTAATACTCATAAGTCATATCTTATAAATTATTAAAACACAAAATATTTAAAACAACAAAAACCAACAAAAAAAATAAAAATAAAAATAAAATAATTGTCACTGACTCATCTAGAGCTGTAACATATATTATTTTGTTAAATTTAATATCAAAATTCAACCATTGCCATGATGGTTAAGCTTTCAATAATCCTAACTAGAGGTCACATGTTTGAATCGCTTCCTTATGGATTTAATTTTGGTAAATACTGTAGAAATAAAAATGTTGCACAATGGATTGGATGGGAAGGACTCGAACCCAATACTTCAAATGTATAAATGCAAGGTGTTTGAAAATAAAATGAATTATCAGTCCTATAAGTTAAAAAATCTATCTATTATCAACAAAAAAAGAAAAAAAAAAATTGCTTCTAGTAGATCCAACATGTGTGACCGCGGGGCTCGTTAGGTGCTGGATCCGTCCCTTTATATTCTGCAGGCAAAAATGTGGACCATAATACAAATTGATAGGTCCGTGAGGCCTAACAAGAATAGCAATGATGAGGCTTCTTGAGGTTCTGAGTTCAAGAATATAGTTTTTTAGTATGCTAAAATTACAGTAAGTCGAGAACAATAAGACATACTGGACACAAAAACATGAAAATAGATATAATATTTGTCATCTAAATGGTTAAGAAAAGGGCGTTATTTGGAATAAATTAATGCCAATATTTTGGAAATTTCAAACAACTCGACTGGAATAGTGTATTAAACATGTATATCAGCAGGTTTGCAATTAGCATATGGAAGCTTGCAATAGATTATATTAATTAATTAGGAAATCTCAACTTGCAATGTTATAGTGAAACCTACTTTCTTTCTTTCTTTCTTTCTTTCTTTCTTTCTTTCTTTTCCCTGACGAGATGTCTTCTTCGAGAGTCTAAACAGCCGGCTGTAACATTGTATTGGTTGGTATACCTGCGAAAGATATAATCATTCCGATTGCTTACAATATGCTTCAGCCTTGCGTTTGTGTACCTAGCTGAGAGATCCAGTATGGCTTATGCTGCATTAGTTTCACTTTCTCAATCGCTAGAACAGGTCCTGGATCCTGATCAATATCGAATTCTTCATAAAGAGCAACAGATAATGAGAACTCTCCCTGAAAAAGTGAGTTTCTTGCTATCATCTCTAGAAGATTATGCACCAACTAATAGTGAAACAATTATATGTTTGGAAGGAAGAATAAGAGGCGGCATATAAAGCACCAGGTATAATTGAAACCAATAGATACTATCAGATGCGATTCATGTTTGGATTTATCAGATGTTTTTGGGAAATAATTTCTGTGTTCCATTAGTGTGAGAGGTGCATGGAATCTTGCCTGCAGAAATATAAAGACTTGGAGAAGGTAATAGAAGAATTTGATTCCATTTCACAAGAGTTGGTGAATATGGACAGCTCTCGCATAGAGAGGAACTATTTGTCTCCTAGCTCTGGTTCACTGAAATCTAGTTCCAATAACAAGAGTGCTATTGTGCGCTCTGAAAATGACTTCAATCAAATTCTGGATAGGCTAAATGGAGAACCTACTAAACTTGAAATCATCCCAATTGTTGGGATGAAAAGCATGGAAAGACTACACTTTCAAGAAATCTTTATGAACATCTATAAACTGTGCGTCGCTTTGATGTTTGTGCCTGGATTGTTAGTCCTGAGCATTCTTCGTGAATCAACGAAATATTGATTCATGTTCCTTGTTTGTTCTTGTTTGTGCTGCATCACTTTCCATCACACACATGCAAACGTGTGCATGAGTGAGTTGAGTGCATAGACAGGCACATAAAAAGATTAAATGCTACAATGGAGTACATATTACCCAAGTGGGCCCTCTACATTTTTTCATAATATTGAAATATGGTAATAGTACAAGCAAAAAATATTATCCTTCAAAGTCTAAAGCCTCCGTTTGATAATTTATAAATCTTTATAAAGAGGAATAGTAAAAAGAATAACAGTGGATTCCACAAAATATGTAGATAAAAAATGAGTAATATAGTTATGTATTATTGATTTGACTGAGTTCATAAATCATTTGTAAATTCACAGCAAAATGGAGACGTAAAATGCAACCAGCACGCTAATGATATCAGCTCAACAACACAAATGAAATGAAGACTTAAAAATGAAGAATGGGAGAGTCTGGTCCACAATTCTTATTATTTCTTATTCAAGTAAACTCGGTGGGATTTTATACCCCTATTACAAGCCATATATAAACCTTATTAAACAGAACTATATATGGAAGGTAACAAATGAACACGCTTGCAGTGGTCACTTCAGTGCACATTCGCGTCCATCGCTTTCTGCACTTTCATCTCACTCCGCACATTCTGTACTCTTTGCACTTCCATCACTTTCTGCATTTTCTTCTATATATGGGAATTTGATTTGCAGCATCTCCCCGTCAGTACCCCATGCATCAAGCTATTTGGCAACCCGAAAAAATTAGATTCAACAAAACGTAGATTTTACATTTTTGGTCAAGCAAACTCTTGACTGAAAAATAATGGAATACTGATAATAAATACATACCACAGCGCCAATGCAAATCAGAAATTTCATATGAAGCGGCGCTTTGGTCTATCCAAGATCCTTCAGTTTTCGAAACTCTTAAAATGACCTCGGAATGCTGAAGTTCAGCAACATAAGTTGTCAACAGGTATCCTCCTTCAAGGTATTCATATCCAGCACCATCATCTTCATAGAGAAAACCTTCAGCTTTGCCTGTTATTCATCAAAGAGAAACAATTCAGAAATACACGAATTTCTAGTCAATTCATTAGTAAAACAGAAGTATTATTTGTTTGCAACCTTCAGCAGAAGTAATGATACGTGTCAGCAAATATATAAAACAGAAAAATTACCATGTTCATCCAAAGCCACCAGCAGAGTTATATCATCTGTACCTTAGCTTCAGTAACATGTTGATGAGGAGGATCCAAAGGAATGATGGATCCTCCTATGGTCAATCCTTGTACAACCAGAAATAGGAAAAAGTTAGGCACAAATTATTGATCAACACAGAGTTTAATTGGAATGATGTGTGATTTTTGTTAATGTTGGGAAGATATAAGAAATATAGCACGCTATAACAATTGTTGTAAGGTTCGTAGAGTATACAGAAAAACTGTTATGACTTGCATGATTTCTATAAATATCCTAGAGTTTTAATGATGCTTTCATGTTCGATCTTTCATAAAGATACAGGAAAGTCAAATGGGATGATATATTTAATTCTATTCAAGAGAGATTATTAAATGAATTAGGAATATCCATAAACAAGAATAGATAAATAAATATTGCACGGCAATGAATTGTATTAAAATGGATTAATAAGAAAAATCCAAAGTCTTATTGCGCATTTAATCAAGTTTACAAAAACCTACTTAATTACTCACTAGTAAAGTAGATTATTAGTTATGAAAATTCTTCATTCTAACTTGACTATTCGATTAAAATAACCATTAATTGAAATTGGATTAAGTACATAATTTTCATGGATGACACTTATCATTATATTACTTGTTTACGATACCTTGCACTTGCGAGATTTTGTTGACCAAAAAGAAAATCTAAAATAAAATAAAAAGTCATAGAATAGGATATTTTGAAGTACCGGATGAGAATCTTCAAGATCAAAACTCAATCATATTCTTTGAGGCAACTTGTGCAGCAGTTGACATGACTCCTGATCATCTTTATGCTGTGAAACTGAATTCAATACACAACAAAACTTACAAGAATAATATTTCCTGTTATAACACCTATAGATAAAATGAAAAATAATAAGCACGAAAATATGAGGGAAAATAGAACTAGAAATGTCATTATATCATCGGAGGACAAGATAAGTACCAGAGTCACTTTTTATATTCTTCTTCCATTAAATTAAAACTTTAATAAAAACAGATATTTTACGATTATAGATTCAAAACGTGCTTATGTACATAAATTCATTCTCACACGTGCATACACACGAGTATTAGCATATGCTTTCAAGTGTCTCATGAGGGTTGTCATTCGCAGATCCTATTGTTGTGGACATGCTTCAAAGTCCCTACTTGGGAGAATGAGGCTTGAAAAATTGAGGTCCACCAAAAACACAAGCAACAAATCATACATACTGCGCCCATCAGGGATCTCCTACAATTGCCCTCAGGTGATCTGCTCTAATAATTTGGTACTTTTATCCTTAATAGCACAAGTATTCCTTAATGACCAATAGCACACAAGTACTGCGGGGAAAGTCGAAATGAATCAGTAAATTCCGCCAAAGTTCTAAATTATTTCGCCCCAAATTCTTTTTTGATAAAAATAAGTATTCTACTAGGTTTTGATAAAAGTTGATGAAATATGTGATTGAAAAGGAAATAAAAGTTGTGAGTCCCATGAAATATATGGTTAAAATTGAGTTTGACTAAAAATGATTTTTAGAAAATGGAGGCCAAACATGAGCTTCGTCTTCTAATTACTACTGATGTTAATTTGTTATTTCATGTCCCTTAACTATGCAAATAAAGATATGATATAACTATTTGAGGTGCATTTCTTAATCACTTTGTCCATTTCCAAGCTTCTTAAGGCAATATTCTATTATATATCTCAATTAGCTCTCACCAATCAGTGTAAATGTGAAGATCCATTTGATAGAAGATTAACACTATGTGGGCTAAAAACAGGAATTCCAGGAAAAAAGATTTAGTAATGTGTTGTCAGAGGTAAATGAACCCAAGGTATAACTAACGTTGATATTAAGAGTCCGGAACAGTGATACGTCGAAAAAACAAAAGAATTTGGTTTCCTTTATGGTTTTCAAAGATATATTTGGCAATATCTTGCACTTACCAGATTAAGAACCATAGAGATACTCATATGAAGGTGCTCCGAAGTAGAGATATTATCTCTTGTCCATGTAGCAGCATACCTTTGGCTACCCACAAACCCAGATTGAGTACGAGCAAATGGATGTTTTTTATCTTTAGCTAGTTTCAAGCATTCATATGTTGATCTTGCCATCAGCATACCATAAACTTGAAATAAGCAACTGAAATCAGTGAATGGCAATTCATATATTATACACGATGTGAAAGAAAATCACTAATTAGTAGATTGTTTTTCTATGATAGTAATCAGAATTCTAGTTATTTGAATAATGTATCTATGAATGAAGATCTCCACTACAATTGTTACTGATGAACATCAAAGTTTGATTTGTTAGGTTTGTGACCCAAATTAGGGTGGATTTTTTTTTTTAAATATAAATTGTTTCCTTATTTTCTTGTGTGAAAAATTGTTTTCTTATATTTTACGTGATTTTTATGAAAATATATTATTTCCTTATTCCACATTATTTCCACATTTATGCTATGTCATGTACCTATAAATAGTGGTTTCCTCTTTTAGTTTTGTTTAAGCTAGAATTTCTGAGTTCTTGTATTTCTCTTCATATTATCGATTAATAAAACGTCGTGCTTTTGCGATTAACTCTCTTTGTTAATTTCTTCACCTTTAAATCGTGTTTCTCATTGTGATTTTCATTACTTCGTATCGTGTCGTTAATCTCATTCACCACAACCCTTCTGGGTCCAACAGGTGGTATTAGAGCTTTGTTCTTCTTTTGAGGATTGGTTGAGGTTATTTTAGAGATGACTACCATGAAATATGACATTCAGCTGCTGGATCGCAATGCATGATTTTCTTTGATGAGGACCACTCTGGCACAGTTGGGTTTGGACGATGCGCTGCTGCGTTTTGAGAAGATGCTAGCTAATTAAATAATAGAGGAGAAACAACGGAGGGATCGAAAGGCTTTGTCGTTGATTCATCTTCATCTATCCAACAATATTCTATAGGATGTCTTGAAAGAGAAAACAGTAGCTGCTTTGTGGTTGAAACTGGAACAGTTATGTATGATCAAGAGTCTTATCAGTAAACTGGCTCAAAAGCAAAAACAGTATTCCCATATTGACGTGTTCAAGAAAATTGTTGTAGATTTGGAAATGTTGGAGGTTAAGTATGATGAAGAGGTTCTTGCCTTGATCTTATTATGTTGCTTGCCTAGTTCTTATGCATCATTTTGGGACACCATTTTGTATAGTTAGGATACTTTGATTATAGACGACGTCTATGATGCTTTGCATTCAAAGGAGAAGTTGAAGCTACATCGAGAGATGAGAAAGCTCTTGTATCTCATGGTGGTCGATGTAGGGGCAGATTGAAGTATAACAACAATTTGTTTTGATTCTATAACAAAAGGGGCATATTTGGAAGGATTGTGATAATTGTAGGCTAAAGGTGATTTAGCTGCAAATCATGGAGCGCAACTTTTTACTTCAAACAAAACAAATATAATTGAGGATTTTTTAGACGGCAGAGATGTGATGTTGACCATGGTATCTGACGTAAAATCTAAGCCTAACGAGGAGTGGATTCTCGATTTGGTATGTTCTCATCATAAGTTTTCCAATGGAAATCTCTTTCAGACATATGAGGTTGTTCAACAAGGTAAAGTTGTAATGGAAAACAACTAGTCTTATTGTATTATTGGGATCGGTCGAGTCAAATTAAGGCTGTGGGATGGGACAGTCAGGACAATTGATCAAGTTTGAAATGTTCTAGGCCTGAAAAGAAATCTCATCTCCCTCAGTACCTTGGATGCAAAGGGGTATAAATTTTCTGGTGAAGAGTCTTGAAGGTCCGAAAGGATGTTTGGGTTGTACTTGAGGGATGGAGAAGTTCTCAATTGTACATTTTGTAGGGGAGCGCAAAACCAGTTAAGAGACATTTGGACAAATTTAGTATCGAGGTGGATATACAATTTGGTACAGTACCTCTTATGGCGAGTTCTGAGTTGGTTAAGAACACGCTTTGGGAGAGCGTTGGTGAGTCCGCTTTGCCACCAATTTCAGCGATTACATTGTGTTCATTTGCTAGGGTTGGACTCATGGAGCGTAGGTACCAAGGTGTCAATAATGTTCGGGATGTTTTTGGGGACGTTGAAGGTGACAGTTCTAGCAAGGGGTCTTTTAATCTAATATGTGATATGGTTTTTACAACAAGGTATGTTTCGACCCAGTTTGGTCAACAATAATTCCGTGGTAAAATTTTGGGAACCCAAGATTTGGGTTCAGGTATCGCTTGTGGACGTTTTGAGGAGGACGATGTTTTGGTTTAGAGAGTTTTGGTTACTGTATTGATGAGATTGGCTATTTCGATGTAGACAGATTCTAAATCTTAGAGTTTCGTTTATTGCATTGTAATTTGAGTCAAGGCGGAGATTGTTGAGTTTGTGACCCAAATTAGAGTGGATTTTTTTTTTGAAAATAAATTGTTTCCTTATTTTCATGTGGAAAAAATTGTTTCCTTATATTTTATGTGATTTTTATGGAAACATTATTTCCTTATTCCACATTATTTCCTTATTCCACATTATTTCCATCTTTATGCTACGATATGTACCTATAAATAATGGTCTCCTCTTTCAATTTTGTTTAAGCAAGAATCGCTAAATTTTTGTATTTCTCTCCATATTATCAATTAATAAAATATCGTGCTTCTGCGATTAACTCTCTTTGTTAATTTCTTTAACTTTAAATCTTGCTTCTCATTGCGATCTTTATTACTTCATATCGAGTTGTTAATCTCATTCACTACAATATTTATGGGTCCAACATGATTTTGGAAAAACACCATCATTATGGAAATGTACACGCGGTAGAAAAATTAAGCCATAAACCGTCCTTTTAGGATCTCATAAACTATAAATCTTCCCCCATGAAGTGAAGGCACAGAAAGAGAAGGATTCGAACCCTCGGTAAACAAAATCATACATAGCAGTTCCAATGCTACTCCTTGAACCACTCAGGTGATATTCACAGGGCCAAGAGCGAGAAAATAGAATTTCTTTCTTCATCTTTGCAACAACAAAAAAAAGGAGGCTTGTGATTTATAAATTGCTTGGTACAAAATAAGAAACGATCTCTCCAATGCATAAATGACACTAAGCATATCAATTTCATGAGTAAAGTTGAAGTGCTTATAGAAGATTTCAGGGCCAAGTAGTACGTTGTGATAATGTGAATGGTTCTGTTTGCCTCCATGTTGTGGATCTCCCCTATGAATTTTGCTCTCAAGCATTGTCTTCATTTCAGTCTGAAACAAAATAAGTTACACAAAACCAGGAAAGAAATGCACTTCCAATAAAGTTTGAACCTTACCTTCATAACCGCCGGTTCATTCATATCATTCCATGAACCATCCACGCCATTAATAACAAAGTCCTTGACAAGACTAGCCCACCATGAGCGCTTCTGATTTTGTGAAGTCAGGAAATACACATGGCCTAGGCCACACCTCCCCTAAAGATAGAAGTAAATAAAACTAATATTAACTACTGACCAAAAAGAAGTAAAAGTTCAAAGAAACAAAAAATTGACCATGGCCATGAGTTCATGCTTTTTTAAGTTTTCTTTTTTCCTTCCATTTTTTTTTTTTTTTTGGTTTTTTCATTTCTTTTCAGTGTTTTACAAGAACGTGAAAAGGGATGGAGGTATTATAAGTACCAACAAATGGCCTCTGACACGCAATTTGAACCCAGATATCTTTTTCAGAACCATTGTCATAGACGAAATAGCCATCTTCATTTTTGATCCCTGGGTCAAGCATCTAGTTTGCTTTGAAACCAATTTGATGAAGATAATCTACAAGAGACTTTGGATCTGGGAGCCAGTCCTAAGATATATAGAAACAACAAACATATGTTTTATAATTCATGTCTGGAACAAACAAACTTTTGATTATTTTGTATACTTCATCTCTGGAACCAACCAACGTTTAAGTAGATGGAACATGCCTCGTCAAATGTGAAACATCGAAAACCATTCATGTAATCTATGTCCATCCATATGGCATCACAAGGTTTCTTTCTTTTTTTTTTTTTTTTGGGAAATGTCCCAGCAATCTGTATTGTGCAAGTGAAAAATATCAACTTTAAATGGTAAACATGCTTGAAGAAACCAGCTTGCCATTTAACCCCGGTAGTAACAATATAAGTTTCACATAACAAATTCCAAGTGTACATATGTGGTGTTATATAATACATAAAATTCATAGCTTATAAAAAGGACCACAAGTTTAAAAGTAAGACAACTAACATATTCGAACACGCAAAGAAAAACAAAATGATGGAGAAAAATGTAGAAGATGAATGCGCAAATAAGAAATCTAAACACTATAAATGGCCAACCTCATGAACTCGTGCATGAGAAGAATAGCTGCAACGAGATTGTTGATAGCCTAGTGACCATTTGGGTGGCATAAAAACAATACCTGGTAGAAAATTTCCTCAATCTAATAAAAGCAGCAGGGAAATTATGTAGACCAAGCAAGCCAATAACAGCATGTGACAAAAGAGAAAGTCGATTGTGGATTACGTGTTGACACATTAGAATTTTCATATAATTCAAATTCTACGAAAATATAGCATTGTTATATATTTTTACCTACAACTCAACTTGTGGGTAGTTGGAAGGGAAAGAGTACAAGAAGAATAAAGCACTAGAAAAAGCACAGTCTTGGTTTAAAATTATGTAATAACACATGAAAGTTGGATCATTTGTGAATATTTAGAACAACAGAAAATTAAAAGTGTGATGGTCTGTAATTACCCATAGCACGGGAGAAAGACATTAGAACATTTGCTGGTTAAAAATATGGACCAAATGTGATCAAAGGATATGACGATGGAGATATGATATTTATATTTGATGCCTTCCTCAAGTCAATCTGCACAAGCAACAGCTTGAATTTTAAAAAGCTATTTTGTCTTACAATTGATCTCACAAAATGACCAAGAAATCACAAGTACCTTTCATCTTTTCATAGTATCTGCCATAACCCCTAATGATTTTCCATTGGAGAGAACCGCTAGAACCCAAGGATGGGATTGATACAAGGAAGTTGTCTCCACACCATAGCCATACAGTCAGTATTCCAAGTAAAAATCCGTTTATAGTAAAAATAGAAAGTACTTCAAGAACGGTTTAAGCTATAACTAGTGACGAAAAACTTGGATCAAATAGCTTACTCTCTTCCCAATACGCTCCAGCCCCCACTTACATCTCCGGTTTCGTAAAAGGAGGTACCAGCTGGCAACACAAACACAGAGAAGTTCAACTAGTATATTAAGATATCAATTGAAATTGGATAACATTTCAACAATATCCAAGTATGTATAATGCTGAAAGTGTGATGATAAATAACATAATTACCTCAATATTGACTCTCTGTTCTACCGTAACACGTTGAAATGTCAGAATGTAGGTTGGATCATGAAATTTGGTAATAGGCGTCTCCCTGTCTTTTGGATTTGGAAAGAAAAGGCTCGGTAATGCATTATTTCTATCATGCACAGAACAATCAAAACAAAAAACTCCTTCATGAAGACAGTAAAGTATATTCCAATCTTTCACCCAATAATTACTTAAGTTCTTATGTTGTCAAATTTTAAATACGTGGAAGCGTACGAATATGTTGGAATATAGATCTTGTATTGAGAAAGACAAATCTAATCTATATTAATTATTACTCTAAACTTGTTGACAAAAGTCGAGTTCTTCTTGAAATAATTAAAATAAAAGATGATAAGTAAATGAAATTAACTAAATTAAATAGAACAATGATTCAAGTGATAAAAATTACCAGGGTTTGAGAATCCACCACAATCTAAATATACAATGGGCTAATTATCGACTAGTTCCAATTCAAACAACAATTGAAAATCAATCAAACGTCGACCCATACATTAGCAATTACTTCCGAGTTAAATAAACCTAATGTAGCTCCCAATTTGCGTCGTCAATCAATTTTCTAAACTTTCTTCATATCAAAGGAAAACAAAAAAAAAATTAAAAGGAAAGTAATTAACATTCTGTTGGGAAAACACCTCTCAATGAATGCCCAAAGATCAAACTAAGTTGGCAAAGTGAAAATTTCCAAAACACTTCAAGAACAAGAAAATGAGGAAGAAATGATTTCCAATAGAATATATGAAATTCAATGTGTTTGGATTACTTGAACAAGCCTCCAGTTAATCCCCAAGAAAGAAAATACCTTTGAATTTATACCCAAGATGAACACCTTCAACTTGTAAAATTCTCACCAAAGTTTTTCTCTCTAATTTTTATTTCTAGGTCTTGTGTTGTGTGTATTGTAATGAAAGAGGGAAAAAAATGCATATATATATACATGTGGGGGCGCCTAGGCGCCAATATTCTGCTTTGGTTCTGCATTCGGGGCGCCTAGGCGCCTGGACATGGCGCCTAGGCGCTGCTTGCCCTTCTCTTCCCTTTCTTCTCTACTTGCTTCCCTCCTTCTCACAATTCTCCACCTCGTACATCATTTGATAGACCTCAAATTTTGGACGAACACAAGAAGAAGAAACAAGCACCAACTCGGCTGCATCATTCAAACCATGATTGCCTACGTACCCATAACTCGGGATCAAGCCTCCGTAGTTCACCTCCACCTTCATATACTCTCCACCTCATTCCAACCTCGCCCCGAAGAGCCATGCCCTCTCGGGCATATCAACACGGACTAATATGAAGCAAGTCCAAGCAATGTTGAAACTTGCTACCCGTCACCACTTTGGTTAACATGTCAGCTGGGTTTTCATTTGTGTGTACCTTCGAGAGTGAAATATCACCTTCCTCTATAACATCACGCACAAAATGATACCTGACGTCAATATGCTTGGTTCGAGCATGATGAACCTGATTCTTAGCCAAGTGAATCGCACTCTGGCTATCACACCACAAATCCACACAATCCTGCTCAATCCCCAAATCATCTAGAAGACCCCATA